>NW_015172065.1:293025-323950 GCF_001447785.1 Gekko japonicus | reverse complement strand
GCGTCCCCCCCCCAATGACCCCTGGTTTTGTGGTAGCAATAAGATGAATATCTCCATTAAAATGCAAACCCTTAAAAAAGTCTGGCTCCTACATTTTGGGGTTGATCCTAGTGCTGAACATTTTTTAAGTCCTGATAATGAAAACAATCCCTTGTAACTTTCATCTCCCCTTTCATCCTTACTCTGCTGCTCTCCCTCATTTACCCTTCCCATCCTTCAGATTGCTCAGGGAAGCATATATGATTCTCCCCTCCTTAATTTTATCCTCACAACAACACTGTGAGGTAGGTCAGATTGATAGCAAAATGACTAGCCCAAGGTCATTCAAGCAGGGCAGCCAGGGATTTGAACCTGCAGTCATTGTCTGTTGTAGTTCATCCTTTTTGTTCTATACCATTTTTGAAGTCTGGGCCCAACATATTCACTCAGAAGTCTTCAGTAACTCTTCTAGTTTAGGGTTGCAGCTGCCAGTTGAGATCTTGCAGCATGCAACTGGAAGTAAGAGGGAGTGTCCCCAGAAAAGAGCCAGACACATTCCCTCTTGAGATACTCACACATGAAGAGTGGGGGTGTCCATTGGTATATACTGACACTTCACAGCTTGTGGGGGTATCTGATAGGAGTCTCCATCAACGGTGTGGGCAGGTCAGCAAGTGGCACGGGTTGAAGTCATTTGTTCATGCATGTATGACAAGTCACAAGTGACTTATGGCAACCCCAGCAAGGGGCTTTCCAGGCAAGTGAGAAGCAACGGTGGTTTGCCATTGCCTTCCTCTGCAAAGTTTTCCTGGTGGCGGGCCCATAACCAGGATTTTTTTTGTTTGAGGCATAGGGCTTTGTAAAAATAATACATTGTATCTATAGATATATGTACTAATACCAATGCCGCATGTCATCAATGCGCCAGAAGTAGCTAGGCTATACATAAATAACATGCAAGTATGCTGGAGCGTGCAAGGCTGTCTATTGGCACGGCATTCAGAAGAAATCGAAATTTCTGTTTCATGCCCCCCTCATATCCATCCAGCTCGGCACCCCTGTCCCCTTCCCAGCCCTTCTGGAGGTTGATTCACTCGTCTATTGCTTAAGAATCAAAACCCTATGAATCCTCCCTACCCTCCAAGCAACCAAGCCACCTGTTTTCTTCCCCATACCAATCCCCCACACACACCTTGTGGGTCATGGCTATAAATTAAGGGGGCAGAACCCCGAGATGCCCCACTGTAGCTATGGGCCCGCTTGGTGGTCTCCCATCCAAGTACTGACCCTGCTTAGATTATGAGATTTGACTAGATTGGGCTATACCATGCCACCTTCCCTCCTACTTGTTTAAGTGGACTGCCACAACTGCATGAGCAGAATCTGACCCTTCCCTACTCCCAAAGGCCTCTGCGTGTGCTTTATTCTGATTTTGCTAAATTGGTCACATTACACAGCTCAGACCTCAACCTTGGTCCCTTGGTTTTAAAGCAGTGGACCCATTACATGTGCTGCCGGCATGCTTATGCACTGCAAACCAGGAGTGGGAGCAGGCTGAGTAAGAGCTGGCAGGGATGCTGAAGCCAAAGCTTTAGCAAACACCAAATGCAGAACTGGGAGAGGCTGCCTGCTCCTCCACCCACTCTCAGCCTGGGCGAGGTGGCAGCAGCAGGAGCTCGTGGCAATGACAGGTGACTGTCCGCCCCACTTTGGGTACAGAGTGGGAGAGTAGCTTGGGGCAAGGTGAGGCTAGCGTGGGAACCGGGCTCTGCCCAGCATGGAGTCAGAAAGAGAGAGAGAGAGAACGGGAGCACAGTATAAATTTGCTGGCCAGCCACAGCGGGGCCCTTTGCACAATGGCATGTAGTGTATGGCTATGCCAGGCTGGTGCCGATTGCAGTGCCCTTCAGGTCTGCCAGATCAGAACCAAAAGTGCACACAATTCAGCGTGTCTAAAACTTAATGAAACAGAGCCACATAGCTTCCTATACATGAGGAATGGCTTGACACCAAATCCAAACATTGGCCATTTTCAACTTTCAGGCCCAGACAAAATATGTTACACCCCAGAATTCATATAAAAGTTTACAATAATCAGGTCTACACTCTGTACAGGCTCGGGGTTTCAAAGTGCCTTTTTGCAGCTTAACAGGAGCCCTATGGAAAAACGAGGAGCCCAAGCACAGAGCTACCCTACACCATAGAGAAGCAGATGACCTTAGCCGGGAAAGAACAAAGACGGTCAGGGTCCGACTTAGGCTAAAATCACACCTAAGCCGCAGAGCCTGGGAGGCCAAAAGGGAAAGAACAGGTCTTTCTTTGGGGACAGGAAAAGGGCAAAGGGGCAGATTATAAATTCCCTGACTAGGAGAAAGAAGCTCTCTCAGTCATCTTGACTTTCTGTTGGGAGCTGTCTCACACCTAAGTTCTGTCACAATTGATAAGACCAACCATGAGACCAAGGTAGTGGACAATCTCTGAATGCCTGCAACACTAAGAACCAACAGCCTATCCTTAGTTGCCATCTTACAGGGTATGTCTAGAGCTAAGGATACAGGATCACAAAAGAAAAGTCCCTTTTCTTTTAATCCTTGCTCAGTCTGATGTTTCAATAGACCATGTGTGTACTTTACACCTTCTTATTAAAGTTCTTTATATTTTGAATGGGGGCAGTCTGATTTCTGTGTCCACTTAAAGCCCATTCAGTCACGCTTATGAAGTAGAAGCTAAAAGGAAGGGCTGCAATTGAGTCTTGCATCCACACATTGTATTAGTCCATTCTGTTGCTAGTGCAAGTGAGCAGGAGATGCGGAAACTAAGAGAAGACTTTAGGCAGCATCACTGTAAAGAGTGCTAGAGAATCCTTTAGCAGGAAAGCCTTTGAGGCTTGTTGGTGGCAGTGGAAATACCAAGAGAGAAGTAGGTTACGTGGGGCATTGGGTGGAGATGTGGGCCGGTCACAGAATTTCCAAAGCAGAAATGAGGATTGTGAGACTTTCCACACAAAAGTCATTTGACAGGTTGTATGGCTGCTGCCAACCCAAAGCCATATCTCTGGCCATGCCTGGTGAAAAGGTGTGCCATAATACCATTGTGCTCAGAATTCTTCCTCTCGTCTCCATTTCATTCAGGGGAGGGGGGGATGCTAAATGCAATGTTATTGCATCATTCCTCTTTTTCCATTGAGTGGTAGAGGAGTGATGGTGGGAAGGATGTAAAGTTGGTGGTAGCCAAGCCTCTCTGCAGTGTCTGGGTTCAGAACCATTTCTAAAGGACCATTTGAACAGCAAAAAAATAGTGTATTTCAAAAGTCTAACTAATTATATATTTATATTAGACATAAATCATGCCTATTTTATTTCACCTCATATTTATTTTATACCTTGCCTTTCTCCCCAATGGGGAGCCAAAGTGGCTTACATCAGCCTCTCCTCTCCTCCATTTACTTAGTATATTTGTACTTTAGTCTGAAAATATGTGACTGGCTCAAGATGGCGAGCAATAAATCAATAAATGATATTTTGTTTAAGTTTTTTTTTAAAAAAGATGGTGAGCAAGCTTCTGTAGCAGAGAGGGGCTTTTGCCTAGCAATTTTATCAGTACAAGTCAAAGAATTACATTTTTAAGGGATTTGTGCTATTAGCAAGGACCCAAGCCTTTAGGTAACCACGGGCCAGTCACACACTCTCAGTCTCACCTACCTCACGGTTGTTGTGAGTCTAAAACGGAGATGGGGAGAATGTTGGGTCTCCACTGGGGAGAAACGTGGGGTAAAAATGAAGTGAAATAAAATAGTTAATATACAGAACAATTGTTACGAAACAGCATTTTCCTCCAGGGTAACTGATCTCTGTATCCTGGATATCACCAGTATTTTGGGGAGAACTCCAAGCAGGCCCGTAGCCAGGATTTTGTTATGGGGGGGGGCTTTAAATAAGTAGGGGCACTCCCCCACACACACACCCAGGGCTGGCCCGAGGTTTTTCGGCACCCTAGGAAAAACTAGCGCCCCGCCCAGGCACCCGCCCTCACCTTGTGTATCTCCCCCCCCGCCACCGCTTGCCTCTCCGTGTGCCCGCGAAGAAGTTCCATGATGACACTCCGGACTGGGAGAAAGGCAGGGAGGGAGGGCAGAGGGCGCAGCAGGAGCCCCCCCAAAAATTCTCTTTAGAGGCAACCAACCCCCCGCCCTCAGTCGCTGCTGCCGCGCAGCCCCGATCCAGAGCGCACCCAGCCCGGGCCTGGCCGGCTTCCAGTGGCAGCCAACCCAAACCCCACGGCCTTAAAATACCCTCCCTCCCTCCCGTCCCTGGGCTGACAATGGGGCGCGGGGAGGATGAGCGCTTGATTGACAGGCACCATGTCCTCAAAAGGGGGAGGGGAGGGGGGTCGTAGTGTCCCTGGAATGGCTGGGCATCCTCTGGCGGTGGATCTCCCCTGGTGAGACTGTGCTGCACTCTGTCCTCTCTTGCCCGCCCCCTCCAGCCACCCCTCTGCAGGGTGCCCAAGCCTCCCCGCCCCCGGGCACCCCGAGCGTGCCACGGGCTCCCCAGGCCATGCACTGCCAGGCCAGCTGAAAGCAGCCAGGGGGGGCTTTTGACGGGGGGCTTTTGACGGGGAGGCTGGGTGCAGTTTGGCGCCCCTAAGGGCCGGCACGCTCTAGGCGAATGCCTAGTTCGCCTAGTGAGCGAGCCGACCCTGCACACACCTCCCCAAGCCTGGTAGTGCCTCATAGAAGCCTCTGGTCTCTCATGCAAGCTGCCAATGGAGAGGCCCCCTTGCCACAAAGCCTATGGCTGAGTGATGGGTGGGGAGAGAGGAAAGAGGGCATTCAGTTGATAGTGGTGAGGCTGTGAGCAAGGAGCAGCGGTGGCACTGTCTACCTGGCTCAGCAAAAAGTCGGGAGGCCTGGGCAGTAAGTCGGGGGGGGGAGATGCCCCACTGTAGGTATGGGCCTGACTCCAGGTTATACCTGGAGGTTGGCAACCCTTACTCTCAGACAAGTTCACTGGCTCCACACAATCCCTCAGTGATTCCTCTTATATTTATCTCCAGGCTATATCCCCTTTTGTAGTGTTTTGTGTTTTGGAACCCAGCTGGCCAAGGTAAATTCAAAATGGCTGGCAGAAGCCATTGGGTTGGTGGTAGAGAGAAGGGATATGCAACCCTTTCCATACTTTCCTTGCAAATGCAGCCCATATGAACATTGGGAACTCCATGTTTCCTTGTAGTACTTTGTTCCACCCAGAATGACTGTTTGAAATCCTCCTTTCCCTGCCTGTCAGTCACATGTATCTTCCCTCCTCTGCTCAACCATTTTGAATTGATTATATCCCAAGCTAGCTCTAAAACTTGAGTGAACTGGGAGGATGGTGGGTGACCTGGGAAGTATTTGCAGGAAAGGATTAGTGGGTTTGTGAAGATGAAGCATCCCTCCCTCCCATCTATCCTTCCTTGTCTGCTGAGAATGAGAGCCAGTGAGGTATAGTGGTTAGAACTCATACTAGGATCTGGGAGCCCTGGGTTCAAATCCTTACTCTGTCATGGAAGCTCACTGGGTGACCTTGGGCCAGTCACTCTCTTGCAGCCTAACCTACCTCACAGTGTTGCTGCTGTGGAGATAAAATGGAGGAATTATGTATGCCACTGTGAGCTCTTTACAGGAAGGGTAGGATACAAATATACTAAATGAAGAAAAATTACATCTCACTTCAGTAGGGGCAGCGGGGTCTCAGAGGTTAATAAGCAGAGCTGCAGACCAGAAGGTCTGTACTTAGGCAGTTCGAGACCCTAGTGCTGCGTGACGGAGTGAGCTCCTGTCTCTGGCCCCAGCTCCTGCCAACCTAGCAGTTCGAAAGAAAGACATTGCACGTAGATAAATAGGTTCCGCTTTGGTGGGAAGGTAACAGCGTTCCGTGCGCCTCGACGTTTAGTCATGCTGGCCACATGACCATGGAAAAGTCTTCAAACAGCGCTGGCTCTTTGGCTTGGAAATGGAGATGAGTACCACCCCCTAGAGTCAGATTCGAGCAAGGGAAACCTTTACCTTTACCTTTTACAGCCTTCAGTGAACTGACCAGCAGTATAGAGCTTGAGGAAAACAAGGATCAAATAGGTTTAAAGGGCACTTCAGTTTATGGTTGCCAACTCTGTGTTGGGAAATTGCTGGATATTTGGGGGCGGAGCCTATTAAGGGCAGGGTTTGGGGTGGGACCTCAGTGGGGCTCCAAAGCAGCCATTTTTCTCCAGGGGAACTGATCCCAGTAGTGCCCCACATGAAGGTTGGCAACCCTACTTCTCTGAATAGGTCTTTTCAGCCCTACATGGAGCTTCTGTTCACTGGAGCTTAGAGAGTGAAACTGGGAATTCCGGGATAGATTTACTGGCACTTGGTTTTTTTGCCATCAAGTTGCAGGTGACTTATGGCAACCCCATCGGGTTTTCAAGTCTAGAGACATTTAGAGGTGGTTTTGCAATTGCCTGCCTCTGTGTAGGGGGACCCTGGACTTCCTTGGAGGTCTCCCATCCAAATACTGACTAAGGCCAACCCTGCTTAGCTTCCAAGATCTGACAAGATTGAGCTGGCCTGGGCTATCCAGGTCCGGGCTACTGGTCCTTAATCGCTCTAGATAAGGTAACAGCGTTCCGTGCGCCTTGGTGTTTAGTCATGCCGGCTACATGACCACGGAAATGTCTTCAGACAGCGCTGGCTCTTCGGCTTGGAAACGGAGATGAGCACTGCAACCCTAGAGTCGGACTCGACTGGCTTTCAAGCAAGGGAACCTTTACCTTTACCTGTTTGGTATAAACAGGCTGCCTTTTACACCTCCTAGCAACACACTTTTCTCTACAGTGGGGCTACAGTGGGGCATCTTGGGGCCCGGCCATCCAACTTATTGCCAAGGCCCCCAACTTCCCACCTAGCCCAGGCTCCCTGACTGCCAATGTTTTTATTTTATTTGTGGTGCTCCCTTGGGAGTGTGTGCAGGGTGCCCCCCAACATATTTAAAGGCCCTCTCTGAATTAAAAAAATGGGCCTGCTTTTCTCCATGTGTTGTTACTTTCATCCTTAACCTGAGGTGAGGGTTACAGTCATGGGCTTTTTGGTTGAGGTCACAAGCATGATAGACGTTGAGGATTTTAGGCACATTAACCCAAAGACAGGCTTGGGATCATTTTGTTTTTGTGTTTGCCTTTATTTATTTACATCCTGCTTTTCTCTCCCACTGGGATTCAAAGCAGCTTTTAGAGCATCATTTTGCCCTCCTCTATTCTCTCACAACAACAGCCCTGTAAAGTAGGCCAGTATGAGAGTTTGTGACAGGCCCAAGGTCACTCCGCGCGAGCTTCCATGGTAGAAGGGGGGGTATGAACCCAGGTCACCCAGGGTCCTAGTCCACCACTCTACTACACCACACTGGCTTTCACTTTGCAAGCGTCTTTACAACCCACCCCCCCTTCAGAGGGGGGAAGTCTGCCAATCTGAGTAATGCTGTCTTAATATCTGAAATAGATAGGCATGAAAGCCATGTTCTCTGAAAGTCCTAATCCGAGAAGTGATGGAGATGTCCCTCTCTCTTTTTTCCTTCTAAGTGGTAAGGCAAATTTATTTGTTTATTTATTATTTCAATTTATTTATTTTTGTTATTCGCTGTGACCACCATTTTAATATTTATGAAGATGTTTTAAATTTTAATGTTATTTTATTAACAAAATTTTTTGTATAAATGATGTTGTTACCCGCCCTGAGCCCACTTCTGGGAAGGGCGGGCTATATATGTGAAGAAATGAATGAATGAATGAATGAATGAATGAATGAATGAATGAATGAATATCCCACCCTTCCCGCAAACGGGTTCAGGGCGGCTCTCAACACTAAATACAAACAATCTAAATTAATACTATAAACAATACAATAAAACCAGTTTAAAATTTAAAGTCATTAAAATATTTAAAGTGGGTAGTGCAATGCAATTAATTCCAGTCACTACAGCCGGGAAAAATAAGGGGGCACTCTTTGCATTCCCAGAGTTGCTGTCTTCTTCATGATGATTGCACATTTTCCACAGCTGAGTCTTGGCCGTCAACCGACTCTCAGCCCAAGGATAACTTCTAAGGATCCTTGCTTCAAGGGTGGCTGCAGATTTCCCCACACACACACACACACTTCCCTTGATGCTTGTTCATGTATCATACCATGCACCAGTATGTGGGAATTCATGCTTATGCTCTCCCATGGTTTTTACCAGGGACAATTCCAATTTACTGGAACCTAGAAAAACCTTATACCTATTGGGGGGAGGGGAACCTTGTTAGAATTTTGCTAGAAGAGTTCCTGCTCTTCAGGTTCCACCCTTCCCCCTGGGCCTCTCCTGACATCTGGGAGGAGAGAAGGAGATGCACTTGGCCTGTAGGGGGCACGCATGCAAATGGGTGCGCATGATCACAGAAGGTCCCTCAGAGTGCACAGCTGTCTCCTGCATCTGTCTGTCAGAGACGGCTTTACCTGTCTGACAACACAAAGGCGCCATGCCAACCCAGGCCGCCCCGCCCGGCCACAATTCTGAAGCATCATCTGCGCCTGGGGGAGCTCCCACGCCAGGCAGGCTCCCAGCTCGTTCTTTCCAGCAGCGGGCCTCCCCCCTCCCCCCGGGACTGCATGACGATAACTCCTTGCGGAGATGTAGGGCATATATTTCTTGGAAGCCACAGCCTTATTCATGCAAGAACCAGGGTAAATAGATGCAGGGATAATGCAAAGGGCAGGATGCCGCTCAGTAGGCCAGACGCGGCTGTTGCTGGGCTAGCTTCCAGGCTGGCCAATTAGATACCTGAGAATGCTGAATCCAGCCAGACTTTTGGCGGAGGCCTGGAAGGGCTCTGGGGCAGTGAGCCGAGGACTGCTGTCTGTTCCGCATCTCCCTTTTGGAGTTCTCGCTCTATTTTACTCATGGATGTGTGATCTCTCTGCTGAGGGGGAAATAAGTTTTCTTCATGGCAGTGTCATTGCCTTTGTGCTGAAAGAAGGCAAGGTAAAACGGCAGGTCTCTGACCACTCTGTTCTGACTCCAAAAGATATCGGCTGATTTCGCACTAGAGCTGCCTCGCTGTTGCGCCGCTGTTTGCCCCGGTTCTATTGGTCAATTTCACACCCGAAGCCGCGCAGCTGATTTTGACCCGCGGCTTCGCCTGATTTCCTCTGCAGTTTTGTTGATCCTCAAAAAACAGAATCATGAAACTGCGGGGGAAATCAGGCGAAGCCGCGGGTCAAAATCAGCCGTGCGGCTTTGGGTGTGAAATTGACCAATAGAACCGGGGCAAATGGCGGCGCAACAGCAAGGCAGCTCTAGTGCGAAATCAGCCATCGGGTGATCGAGTCTAAGTAAGTAAGTAAGAGACTTACACAGTCAGTTCGCTCTGTACTTCTTAAATTCAGGCACAATCATATTGCCAAATATGGGGCACAGTATCATCCAGAGTGAATGGTGGGATCATGTTGAAATAGGCAAATTCCACCACCCCCGGACACATACCCCCATGTCCCATGATTTGCTTGGGTCTGATCCAGCTTTGTAAATCCCTCTGCCTTTTCCTGAAAAGCCAGCGTAGTAGTGTAGGGGTTAGAGTGCCAGACTAGGCTGCAGGAGACCGAGGTTTGAATCCACACACTGCCAGGGAAGCTGGCTGGGCCAACAGAAATGTGCAGAAGTGGAGCTGGGGAAGGGACCGGGATCATTTCTACTAAGAAGGGGTGAGGCATTCCTAGGGCGCCAACCTCCAGGTGGCAACTGGAGCTCTCCTGGGATTACAGCTGATCTGCAGACGGAATAGATCAGTTCCCCCCGGAGGAAAGGGCAGCTTCAGAGGTCAGATTCTGTGGCATCCCATCCCCACCAAGCTCCCCCCCCTCTTCAAAATCTGCCCTTCCCAGCCTCTGCCACCAAATCTCCAGTTATTTATGCCTAATAACAATTTAAGGGTTTTTTTTTACAGTAAGGGTCATAATCCTTTTGAGTAAATATGATATTTTACTCTGTTAAGGAATTGGTAATTTGTGGATATGCCCTAGATCACATGGCCATAGTTTGTTCTCTCTATGTACTTAGGGCAAGTTTAGGGTTGCCAGGTCTCACCTCTCTGCTGGCGGGGGGATCCTGGCCTTCCTCTGGGGTTGTCTGGCGTGTGCTCATAGCAAGCGCTGTGATGACATCACGCAGAAGTGATATCATCACGCTGGGCACGTTCTACAGGGGATGCTCTGGCATTCAGCTAAAAAAACTCTATGGTCACCATAGAGTTTTTAGCCGAATACCAGAGTATCCCCCGCGCAACGTGCCCAGCACGATGATGTCACCTCCAGGTGACATCATTGTGCCGGGCACATCAGAGCAGCAGGGCTTTTGGGGGACAGGGCTCCCTCACCTGCCAGCTGGCTGGTGGCAGATTTGGGGCCCCAAAACTGGGGAGAACCCTGCCCCCATCTGGGGGTTGGCAACCCCAGGCAAGTTATACACTGCTTTTCTCTCCAGTGGGGGACCCAAAGTAGCTTGTAGCAATATTCTCTCCCCCTCTGTTTTATCCTTATAACAACAACCCTGTGAGGACAGTTAGGCTAAGAGAGAATGATAGTCCCAAGGTCACGCCTGTGGCAGAGTAAGGTTTTGAAGCTGGCAGTCTCTCACCCTAGGCAGACACTCCAGTGACGGGCCTTTTAGAACAAGGGTTACCAACTGCTGTTGTTGTTGTTCAGTCGCACAGCCGAGTCCGACTCTTCGCGACCCCATGGACAAAATCTCGCCAGGCCCTCCTGTTTTCCGCCGTCCTCTGAAGTTTGCTCAATTTCATGTTTGTTGCATCTGTGACACTGTCTAACTATCTCATCCTTTGCCGTCCCCGTCTTCTTTGACCTTCAATCTGCTGTACAGGGTGTTTTAGTTCCTCTTCCTATTAAAGCTGTCTCAAATAATTTCTCATTCTGGTACTCTTAACAGTGGGCCCAGAAATACTACAGTGTGTTTCTAAGGGTGTTCAGAAAGAAAACAATAACAAAAACCACAGTTCAGATGTAGCTTTTCTGATAAGTTGTACTGCACTGTTTGGAGTTGTGAGGAAGGAACGGGGCTTCCTTTCCTCAGCCATCAGAACAGGCAGCAATTGGCAAAGAGGCTTCTCAGGCCAGCATCAGTCCACATCATCCCGTGCCCTCTTAAGACCAGGGGGCAATGCGATGTTGCTGCTGTCTCAGAAGCCCTGTCATCTCACCAACAGCTACTCCGTTTGCTGGTGGAGATTTTTCTGCCCCTTTTGTTTTGGGACTGGATTTCTCCCCGGCTTGTTTTAAAATGCTGAGTAATGTTAAAAGAACGCAGCTGGATGAAAGACTAGTGTCTGGGTATCTAAAACATTTGCATACGTTTACAGGATTAGCATATTGCAAACATGCAATTGTGGATGTGTTTCCTTCCTTTTAGCACCATAAGATCATATCAGTCCATTCTAGATTAATGAACTACTACAAAATGGCTGCCTTCCTTCCAGCCCCATAACACTGAACAGAAGTCCAGTCTTTTGCCAGTCTGTTCCTGCCTTCATTATGAACATGACACTGAGCTTAAATAATGTAAATGGGTAGTGTCCTACCTGAGGCTGGAGGAACTTCCTCCAGACTTCAGGAGCCTTCCTCCAACTTAAGTGGCTCTTCTGTTGGAGAAAGAGCCACTTAAGCTGTGGGAAGGCTCCATAGGCTGGAGGAAGTCTTCAGATTTTGCTGAGCAGAGTGTTAGGAAGTTAAGTCATCTTCTTGGAGTCGTATGAACCCTGACAGAGGCAGCAACCTGATTTTGAGAAAGCGCCTTCGATCCTGTCCTTTTCAAAGCAGAAAAGTGACAGTGTGGTTTTCAAATAAAGTTTAAGGCCCCTGAACAGTGCCTGTGCCCTGGCTTGGACGGCTAGCCGAATCTCATCAGATCTCGGAAGTTAGGGAGGATTAGCCCTGGTTAGTACTTGGATCAGGGCCAGCTCACTCACTAGGCGAACTAGGCGATCGCCTAGAGCGGGCTGGCCCTTAGGGGCGCCAAACTGCACCTGGCCACGTACTCTGGGAGTTTCTTGATTATTTGTGTTTTTCATTCTTCCTAAAATACATTTATTTTTGAAAAATGGAGGGCGCATGGGGAGGGGGCGCCAGAAGGGATCCTCGCCTAGGGTGCAAAATAAGCTGGGGCCGGCCCTGACTTGGATGGGAGACCACCAAGGACGACTGGGGTGGCTATGCAGAGGCAAGCAATGGCGAACCACCTCTGTCCATCTCTTGCCTTGAAAACTCCCTGCTGGGGTCCCCATAAGTTGGCCTTGAATTAATGGGACTTTCCACCACCACTAGCCTGTGCTTGTGGGCAGGGTATGACGTGGGGTTGGGATAACCATATGATTGCGAACTCCAGCTTGGGGTAGGGCTGCCAAGCCGCGGCGGGGGATCTGTGCATCTTCACAGGATCCCTGCCGCAGGGGACAGCGATATGTGTTGCACCGCCGTCGCCAGGATGTGACGCTACGTGTCGCTCTGGCAACGGGACTCCAAACAGCCCCGTTGCCAGAGCGACGTATAGCGTCACATCCTGGCGACGGTGGTGCAACGCGTATCGCTGTCCCCCGCGGCAGGGAACCTGTGAAGATGCACGGATCCCCCGCAGCGGCTTGGCAGCCCTAGCTTGGGGAATTCCTGGAGATTTAGGGCTGGTGCCTGGGGAAGGTGGAGTTTGGGGAGGGAGTGCAGCAGCAGGGTTGCCAGATGCTCCCTAGGAGCAGGGGATCCCCTGCAGGAGTTCCCCATTCCCTGGAGCAGCAGGGGAACACATGGAGGGGATGGTGACACATGGCACCGCAACGGCACTTCTGGCTAGGTGACGAAACCACCAGACTTAGGCCTCTTGTTACTGTGCTGCTGGCAAAAAAACCTTCCCCCACCCCACCACACACACTGCTAAGCGATGGAATGAAGTGCTGCCCCGCCAACGGTGACTTCAGTGCTTGCTAGCGGCAGGAAAGCCAGTGACCCTGCCAAGACCAGCTAAATTCTCCTGAGCCCAAAGGGATTAAGTGGCTGAGCTCTTCCACCTCCTTCCTGTGTGTGAGCTCAAGGCAGCAATCTAAGCCTAAGGCAGGGAACTGGGCTGCGGTCAGTCAGTCAACAATGTAGGACAGAGTGGCTAATACGCCACAAATCCTCTGGATCGTGCAATGGACTCAGGAACATTGATAAGAATATTGTTGCTACTAGAGGTCTTTTTTTTTATATAACAATAGAAAAACAGTTTACAAATTTTGGTACAGCAAACAAAAGAAATAACAAGTAGAGAAGATAAATGTATTTGCATAATTCTCTATTTGACTACCAAATCAGAGCTCGCCCCAGTCTGGAGCTGACCTCTGCTATGTATATACATGAAACTAAATTTTAAATTTTAAATTTTAAAGTCAATTGCAGACAACATTGTCATCATCCCCCATTTTTGGGGAGAGAAGGGTAATTCCAAACAAATGGGTACTTTCTATCATCCAGCAGGGTGACAGCAAATAGTGGGAGCAGCGGAAGGAAGCCATGTCTCCTGTCCTCAAACGGGCTCAGAAAGCGTTCAGAGAACATATGCAGAGAGGCCGGCTTGAAGAAAGCTCGGAACATGCCAGAACGCATTGATTGGGCACATGGCACTCATCCACGTGCAGTCAAAGAAGCAGAAGCGTGGGCGGAGGGAGTTGGGAGCATGATTACTCTGAAATGGCCCTGGGCAATTTTGCCAAGTGGCATGTGGAAAAGTGAATCTGATTAAGAGGGGGTGGAAATTGGTGCACCAGGAAAGAACAGGGAAGTGGCCCTAGTGGCAAGGCCTTTCACCTCCTCAGGGAAAGGTCGAGCATGAAGCAGCTCTGAAGCATACAAGCCACTGCCGTGGAAAGGGAACATGAACTAAAAAGGGAACCCTCCATGGCCTACTCAGCTCTCTTTCTTGAAAAGTTGGTCCCTGGTGCTGCTCAAAAAGGGGGGGGGGAGTGCCCACAATAACCCAGACATGGGCTGGCTGAGCCAGAATACAGTCCAAATGGGCTGGTCTCTAGGGAAGTTAGTTGATCAGAAACTCTGATCCCTGTGCTGAAACTGAAACATGGGGTCCCCATTTGGATCAGGACTGAAGGCGCTTACACCTTACCTGGCACATTTTTTCTGATAAGAAGTGATCTTGAGGAGGTATTGTTTGCCCATTTGGGAAAACTTGCTTGTACAGATGAGCTACGTGTGAAGGAATTGTGACAGGTTTCAATCCAACCACAGCGCACATCTGTGAGGCATGAGACATCTTTACCTTAGTAACAAAATGTCTTTTTGTAGCTCAAGCAAAAGTAGAAAATGGTACTCACTTGTGCATACACATCCAGGCGCATTAAAAAAAAAAATTGACACAGAGACGGAGACTGAATTAACTGGCTTTTCAGATTCCAGTACTAGTTATCTAATCTGACCAATCACCGTTTTATTACTCACACTGATAAAATACTGGCTGGTTAGCGTCCTTTCAGCAGTGCAGATTTTTGCATGATTCACAAACAACTGGCCTTAGTCGGAGTTATGAAAATGATGTCCCAGCTGCCGTTCAGCCAGCTGCCAAGGAGCTTATGGAATTTAGATATTTATACCCCACTTTTCTCCCAATGGGGCTCCAGTGCAGCTTGCCACATTGTTGTTCTCCTCTCCTCCATTTTATTATTACAACGGCAAGCCTGTGAGGTAGCTTGACTGTAAGAGAGCAACTGGCCGAAGGTCACTCAGCAAGCTTTCGTGGCAAAGTGAGGATTCAAACCTGGGCTTCTCAGATCCGAGTCCATCCCTCTAACCCACTGGCTCTTCAAGAGAAGGCAGAGGAACTTACAAAACTGCCTTATACCCAGCCAGAGCAGGCTTAGTAGGGTCTAGTCTGACTGGCAGCAACTTTGAGGGGTCTCTAACAGAAGAAGGTCTTTCTCATCACCTGTTCCTGAAGAAGTTGGGGACTTCACCTAGGGCCTTCTTTGCTCTACCTTTGCTCTCAGATCTATTCCCATCTCCTTTGTTCAGTTTACTTGTTCTCTAGCTTAGGTATTTAATGACCAACAAAGTTGTATTCAAGGTATAAGCTTTTGTGTATATGCACACTTCTTCAGATACAATGAAATGGAAGTTACCAGTTCCTACATACAGCATAATGAAGATATTTAACAGAAGCAAGGACCAAGTAGGAATAACAAGCTTAGGTTAGCATTTGTTTGGGTTTAATTCTGGGGGGGAAACATAGTGAAGGAAATAAATATGTCAAAATTGGAGATTTATGAGCAGATGTGTCCTTAACTGTGAAATGCTGAGTAACTGAGGCCCTGCTATTACGCTCCATCCATCTCCGCTCAAGCATAGAGGTGACCTTACAGCATCTTCTTCTTTGGCGTGAGGAGATTGGCTGTGTAATCTCCCCTGTCCCCAGACCAGAGAAATACATTCCAATCTATCATTCCAAATTACATTACATTCTACCATTCATTACGTTACATTACAATCTACTATTCTAATCTATTATTCCAAATAAGAAATAAAATAAAATTAAGAGGACGTATAGCCCTTCTGGGGGATTGCTGAGAATACAGATGTAAGGACTGAATGAGGTTAGCATATGCAGTGAGATAATTAACTGATAACCCCGTGAAGTCCTGGGTATACCACTGTTCTGGGTGTCACTCAAACAAAATTATATCTTGAGTAAAACTTTGTTGGTCTTAAAGGTGCCACTGGACTCAAACTTTGTTTTGTGGCTTCAGACCAACACAGCTACCCACCTGATTAGATACTTTTGGCTGTGGTCACACTGGGCACTTGCCACGATCTGGTGGCGCCTCTATTTGCGGCAGTTTAAATTGTTGTGGGAAAGGGTGACCAGACCGCACACCCTGTAGTGGCTTCACTGCATGCTCACCCCATGGACAACCGTTCAGATTATTGCTGAGGGGCAACCACGAAGTAGGTAGTCTGGTGGTTTCTTTTTTCTTTTCTTTTCTTTTCTTTTTTGGTCTTTTGCATATGCACATAACTACTTATTCGAAGCACCGCTCCATTTTGACAGCTGGAGGAGGCTGCCTCCCCCTCTGAAAAAAACTCATCTTTTCAATTAACCCCTTCCCCACCCTGTGTGTTGCAAAGCTGTAGGCAGAGGAACTGGCATGAAAAAAGACAAAGGAGGCTTCTCAACCTGCCCTTCCCTCTCCCCCTTCTTGCCTCAGAGGACAGCTGAAAGCTTGCTGGTGTGCATGAAGATGCGGTTATGCGCACACCGCTGACTAAAAAAAAAGGAACAAAAACAGAACATAGTGATCAGACTTCCCAGCTGGGTTCAGTTCGCACAAGGGGAGTCAGACATCCAGAAACGCAGGGTGAAAGTGCTGATATCCGCAAACACCAGACTTTCCCTGGTGTCTGATTACTCTACTTCCAAAGCACGGCAGAATGGGGTGGTGACGACTGGGGCACGGAAGGCAGATGTTGCTGTTTGATTGTGCTCTTTAAACCCACAAAAGTACTGCAACAATGTTGGCGCAAACTGCTCATGTGACTGCAGCCTTAATGTTCATGAGAAGCACCGGGGGGGCAGGGTTGGAGGCCTACTGTATTACCGCTGGCTTCCTAAGCAGGAGCCAAACTTAGGGACTGAATAGTTGCACTACTGCTGTTTGTCACTGCTATCAAAGAACTCAGATACATTTATATAGCCCTTTAGAGTGTTAAGAAAAAAACAGATTCCCGTGTGTTATCAGAGCAGACTTTATAAACAGCCCTGACAGGTAGGTGAATCACAACCCTGTGTTGCAGATGGGGGAGGACTAAGGGACGGCAGTTTTCTCAGCTCAAGCTTGTGACAATGAGGGTCTTAGAATCCATTCCCCAACCCTCAAAAGCAGGGCTGCCAACCTCCAGGTGGGGCCTAGAGTCCACCCAGAATTACAGCTGATTTCCAGACCACAGAGATAGTTCCCCTAGAATAAATGGCAGCTTCAGAGGGTGGACTCTGTGGTATCACTCTTCTCCCAGACTTTTTCCTCCCCAGGCCCTGCCCCCAAATCTCCCAGAATGTTCCAGACAGGAGCTGGCAACTCTAATATCTTCTTTTCTTTGGACGTTAAATGCTTTCCACTTTCTGTCAGCAGATGCTGGTATGCAAGGGTGTGACGCACGGTCAGGCTGCCCACCCCTCCATTTCACAACCGAGTATACACAATGGGAAGCAGCGCTCTCTCTCTCTCTCTCTTTACGAGCATTGCCCGCCACCCTGATGCAGGTCTTCAGTGTGTCATTCTGTTTTAAGCAACTCGCCTTGTTTCCTGGTTTCCAGCGGCTCTAATTATATACTAGCAGAAGACTGGTTTTCTTGAAGGCTATCGAGTGAAAAGGCTGCAGTGATTGCCCAATATCACAAGCGCTCAGTTCTGTGTTATTATTTTTAAAAGGAAACCTGTTTTGCCCTTTTCTTCATGGAGCATTTACACCTAGAGCAGGAAATGTCTTTGGTCAGGCCCTCTCAGAATTTTCCCACTGCACCCATCAAAGGAAGAGATGGGAGGGGGGAAGAGTTTCACAACCCGGCGCGAGGGAGGCAAGGTCAGGTGCCATGTTGAAGTCAAAGAACAGCACCTTCATCCAAAGAAGCCAGGTCATTAGCAGGTTTCTTGGTACTGAATGCTTAGTGTGCTGCTTTCAATGACTCTCACGCCTACCAACTGCTATCAAATAGCTATTCATATTCCCATGCGCTGAAGACAATGGTTTCTTCCACCAGAGATAGTTCTTCCTGAGCCTCCCAACCTACAGTTAAAGACACACACATTTCTCTTTGTTACAAAGGCCCCATATCTTCTGTTTCAGGTGTGTTTACTTCCCCAAGCCCAATTCCAAACTCCAGGTGCCACCAAATAAATCAATGTGGCAGCAGATGTGAGTGTCTTATAATACACAGACTTTGAACCCAAGATGTTTGAAACCTAGGGTTGCCAACTTCTGAGTGGTGGCTGGAGATCTCCCATGATTAGAACTGATCTCCAGGTGACAGAGATCAGTTCACCTGGAAGAAGGAGAAGAAGAGATTGGATTTATACCCCACCCTTCACTCGGAGTCTCAGAACGGCTTACAAGCTCCTTTCCCTTCCCCTCCCCACAACAGATACCCTGTGAGGGGTTGAGAGAGCTCCGACAGAACTATGGCTTGCCCAAGGTAGGGCTGCCAAGCCGCGGCGGGGGATCCGTGCGTCTTCACAGGATCCCTGCCGTGGGGGACAGCGATACGCGTTGCACCGCCGTCGCCAGGATGTGACGCTACGCGTCGCTCTGGCAACGGTCCCGTTGCCAGAGCACCGCGTAGCGTCACATCCTGGCAATGGCGGTGCAACGCGTATCGCTGTCCCCCGCGGCAGGGATCCTGTGAAGATTCACAGATCCCCCGCCGCGGCTTGGCAGCCCTAGCCCAAGGTCATCCAGCAGCTGTGAGTGGAGGAGTGGGGAATCAAACCCGGTACTCCCAGATTAGAGTCTGCGCACCTAACCACTACACCAAACTGGCTCCCACACCAAACTGGAGAAAATGGCTGCTTTGGCAGGTGGACTCTATGGAATTACATCCCATTGAAATCCCTCCCCTCCCCTCCCCAAACCCCGCCCTCCTTAGGCTCCACACCCTAAATCTCCAGCGATTTCCCAACCAGAGTTGGCAGTGGCAACCCTATTGAAAACCAACATGAATGGTGAAGGAAAAACAATAATCATGAACTATTAACGGGTATTTCACTTCCCCTAGCAGATATCTCTCTGTGGTGAGGGAAACAGATAAAATAATAGCACATTATAGCACATTAACATCTATTGCAGCATAACCTTTCATGAGTCAGTGCTCACCATCAGGTGCATCAGAGAGGGGAATATTCTCCAGTGAAATCCTGTTGTTTGTGGTAACCCGTAAACAACCATAACAATTCATTTCACAGTTGTTCCTTGGATCAGTTCTCTTTGCAAAATCTTATAAGATATTTCATATCCAATATGCTACAGTAGCTCAAGTAAAGGCGGGGGGGGGGACCAATGGCAAAATCAGTTTGTTTTTGAGGGGTTGTTTTATGCCCCAGGTACTCTGGCGCTTAGAGCTGCGGTGGCTCAAGTGGTTAAGATGCTGAACTGCAGGCTGTGGAAGGTCAATATTTCAGCAGTTCGAGACCTGAGTGTGCCGCATGATGGAGTGAGCTCCCGTCTCTAGTTCCAGCTCCTGCCAACCTAGCAGTTCAAAAGCAAGAAATTGCAAGTAGATAAATAGGTACCACTTCAGTGGGAAGGTAACAGCGTTCCGTGCGCCTTGGTGTTTAGTCATGTCGGCCACATGACCACGGAAATGTCTTCGGACAGTGATGGCTCTTCGGCTTTGAAATGGAGATGAGCACTGCAACCCTACATTTGGATTCAACTGGCTTTCGAGCAAGGGAACCTTTACCTTTACTCTGGTGCTTACAGAAAGAAATCTTTTACTACTGACTGGCCCCTGCCACACGGCAGGGGAAAAGGCGCTTGAAGGCGCGGCGGGATCCCACGGATCCCCGGGCCGCGCCGCCGTTTCTCCCCGGCGCGATCAAACGCTGGGGAGAAAACACGGCCCTAACCGGGGGCCGGCCGAACTGCGCATGTTCAAGCATGCGCAGTTCGGCTCCGGGCCGGGGTTGTGCCGGCGCAAAGTCGGCCGGCGATCAAACGCCCGGGAAGAAGCGCCTCTTCCGTTTGAACCACCCAGGTAGGTGGTTCGGTTTGAGGCGGCTTTGGGCGGGGAAGGGGCAGTTCGGCCACAGAAGCAATACGCTTCCCAGATGTTGTGGTGTGATTGCGCCGGTTTGATCCGGCTCCGAACTGTCCCGCTCCCGGCCCAAATCGGCTAGTGTGAACGGGACCAGTGACTGCACTTTGGGGGACATTATTAACGGGTGACAATGTCTTAAAAGGACAAAGTTGGAGAACCACTTCTCTGTATACCCCCTCCCCACAAAATGTAACTGGGGCAGAATTTGCCCCCGATTATTTTAAAGTTGTATTTTTGTTATAGGAACGTTAAATTTTCCATTATGTCCCATGTACTTATTTGGTTGTCAACTGAGCATTTATTTTTTAATCTGATCTCTTAGACAAGTTGAAAGCTGGCACCAGGAAAGAACCTGATATCCCCTGGGTGGAGTTTAGCAGAACTTGGATTTTATTGAGGTTTTTGGTTTGTTTGTTTTTGTATTTTATATGTGTGCATGTGTGTGTGCACGCAGGTGAGTGTGTGCGCACCTGAAAATCATGGTGGCCTCTGGTGACTGACCCACTACAGGGGGCCTGGAGAATATTCAGAGAGGTGGCTGAATAAGGCCTGCCCCTGCCTCCCACCTCTGGTATTTGAAGGAGGTCCATCCAAGTACTTGCCAGGGTCAGCCCTGCTTAGCTTCTGAGATCTGATGAGATTGGGCTTGCCTGGCCCATCCAGGTCAGGGTGATTTTATTCAGGGTTTTTAATCTCACTACTGGGGGGGGGGACATGGTTTTAGTGATCAGACCAATACTTGCTGACTACAAACCCTAAAAATGAGATACCACACTTCGCTCCACTCCTTAAGATCACCGTAGCAGTGATAATCAGTTAGTGGGATGTGGCTGTGTGAATGTCACAGACATCAACTGAATATTACTTGTGTGTGATGCAAGGACCCCCTCCCTCCATTCCCATGTAACTTCATGGATTTGTGTTCATTAGGAATGTTGGTTGGTTTAAAAAAATCCCATGGCTGATCATCAGTCCTGAAACCAATGAACTGATTTATTAAATTTAAATAAAACTGCATATTCCCCATCCTTTCAGAGATGCCTTTTTGAGATTCTGGTGGAAGCAGAAGAATATATAAAAATGAAAAGAAAACAACCACCAGTCATCTGGGGTTAGGAAGAACATTTCTTTTGTTGTTCTTGACTTCTGTATTAATATACCAGAAGCAAGCTAGCCTAAAAAATAAACAGGTATAATACCAAAGGTGATCCTGAAGACAAGATCCAGGATGATATGGTGGTTAGAGTGTTGGAGTAGAATTGGGAGACCCAGGTTTGAATCCCATCTCCGCTGTGGGGAAGCTTGATGGTTGAGCCAGTCTCACACTTTCAGCCTAACCTACCTCACAGGGTTGTTGTGAGGATCAAATGGAGGAGAGGATAATGATTTAAGCTGCTTTGGGGGATAAATGAAGTTAACACAAATCTGTGATCAGATCAGATCTCACCACTGTTTTTTTAAAGTAAATTGGGTCTATTTAGGGAGGGTGGACTCTGTGGCATTGTACCCTGCTGAAGGCCCTGCCCCCAGGTTTCTTCCCCAGATCTCGAGGAGTTTCTCAACCTAGATCTGGAAACCCTACCCCCCCATCCCCCACCGGTGGCCAAGGGGGACCTGGCACCCCTAGCCAGGATTTCAAGGGTGTCCACAGGCTGAGAAAGATTGGGGACCCCTGCTCAAGAGACAACATGCATCCACTGCCCCATTCCAGGTCTGAACCTCTAGAGATTCTAGGCAAGGAGCTGAATCCTGGAGAAAGACAATGCTAGCAGTTCCGTTCAGAGAGAATGTTAACAAGATGTTGACCCAAAGACTAAAATAGGGAGCATTTTTTTTGCCCTCAAGTCCCCGCTGACTTATGGCAACCCCATAGGGTTGTCAAGGCAAGAGACCAAACAGAGGTGGTTTCCCACCGGCTGCCTCTGGTAGCAACCTGGGACCTCCTTGGTGGTCCCCCCTCCAAGTACTAACCAGCGCTTAGCTTCTGAGGTCTGACAAGACCAGGATAGCCTGGGCTGTTCAGTAGGGACAAAATAAGAACTGGAATTTTCTAGGAGGAGGAAGAGGAAGAGGAAGAAGAAGAAGAAGAATTGGTTTTTCTACCCAACTTTCCTCTACCTTAAGGAGTCTCAAAGTGGTTTACAATTGCCTTCCCTTTCTCTCCCCACAACAGGCACCTTGTGGG
Source organism: Gekko japonicus (assembly GCF_001447785.1). Lineage (NCBI taxonomy): Eukaryota > Metazoa > Chordata > Lepidosauria > Squamata > Gekkonidae > Gekko > Gekko japonicus. Next base: position 301,885 of record NW_015172065.1, on the reverse strand, counting down.
GTAGGTGGGCTGAGAGAGTTCTGAGAGAACTGTGACTGGCCCAAGGTCACCCACTTCATGTGGAGGATCAGGAATCAAACCCAGTTCTCCACCGAACAGGGACTGTCAAGAGGGACAGTTGAAGACTCTGAGCCTGCACCCCTCCCCCCGCAGTATATCTATCTTGACTGGAGTCTTTTGAAATGTGCGGGAGCAGCCTGGCTATTGTTCTCCTCATCCTTTCTGTCTCTTGAATCTGAGATATGGGGCTTGTCACTGAAAAGGGAGTTATGGGAAAGATTATATTAAGCCTAAAGAAGATCCATTATGACACATTTGGTGACCGGCCATGCAGAAAGACTCAGCCAGGCCAAATATAGCTGCTACAGTCTTGTGGCTTCTTGGGTAACTGGTTTTTCCGTCCTTGTCTTAACTTCTTATAGTGCCTTCTTTCTCAGAGACGTTTCCTTGAACTTTTGCTTCTGATTCAAGCCTGGCTTTTGAAAGAGAGAGCAAATTAAAGGCAGCCCAACCAAGATCTGCTTGAAGCTGGCTTGGGGGCATTTTGGAACATGAGAAGAAATAGTTAACACCCCCTCACACACACAGACTGGCACCTGCCCTCACACATCCTGTCTTGCCCAAGTTACTCGCCCGCCCCCCCATGACAGGGCTGACATGAGATATTTTGTTCCATGGAATGGAAAAGCCAAATGGCAACATGATTAAATCATTTGGGACGTAACCCCAGCAGAAACTTCTCCTCAACAACACATGAAGCTATTTTATTTTGGGTGAAACCACTGGTTCATCAAGGTCAGTATTGTTCGGTAGTGGCTCCCCAGGGTCTCAGGCAAGAGGTCTTTCATCTTATCTACTACTTAAGCCTTTTAACTGGAGATGCCAGGGATTGAACCTTGAACCTTATGAATGCAAAGCAAGTAACCTACCACAGGGCCATGTTCCCATCCTGGACACACTTCATTCTTTTAAATGAATGACAACTGCGTGCTACTCTAAAATCCACTCCCTAAAATGGCCATCTCATGGCCTCTGACTAGGACAGCCACTGCTCATTTCTACATATGCATATGCAGAAGAACACCCCCTTGTATCATGGTCTGAGCCACCCCTATTGGCACCTGAAATCTGTGGCCAACTCACCTTGCCACAGAGTTGAGCCACCTCTGACCCTGGCAAAGATATGTGGAAGGGGAACAGTTTTTAAGCCATCACAATTAGCATCCATCCACAGTGCTGTGCTTTCTACTTTTGGGGGGGTATTTTTATGTGCGTATGTGTGTGTGCATGTCTGTCCGTGTGTGCGCCTGGAAGTCATGGTGACCTCTGGTGACTTATCCCTACTGGGGTCATGGAGGACAGTCAGAGAGGTGGCTGAATAAAGCCTGCCCCTGCCCCCACCTCCTGGCTCTGGTATTCCAAGGAGGTTTCCCACCCAAGTACTTGCCACAGTCAACCTTGCTTCGCTTCTGAGAGTTGACAAGATCGGGCTTGCCTGGGCTATCCAGGTCAGGGCCTGTGCTTGCTACTTATGGTCATACTCAGGGATTGATTTATTTCTTTTTCAAAAAGCAGGTCCGGAACTCCCAAGAGGGAAATTAAGTTTTCAATCTGTATACTGAAAACTCACAGACTTTTAAACATTTTTAAAAGAATTTTGTTGAAGAGGCTCTGGAACTCTGTTCCGATGTGTTCCCTCAGGGGGAAAAAAAAGCCCTGAGATACTCTGCTTTTGTCTTTGCCAGTCTTTCTCCATCAGTCAGTCCTCACCACAACCAGGCAGACAATCTGAACCTACACACCTGAGGCTGCAGTCTACCACACATGAATCCATCTGGGACAATGGCAGCCTCCTGATTCCATGTTATTACAGTTGTTAAGTTTCAAGTGGTTTTGTTGGGGGGGGGGGTTGTATTTTTGCATGGGTGTGCGTGCACAGTCCCATGCCTGGAAGTTATGGCAACTTCTGGCAACTTCTACTGCGGCATGGAGGACTTTCAGAGGTTTGGTAACCTGCCTCTGCCTCCCGACCCTGCTGTTCTTTGGAGGTCTCCCATCCAAATACTTAGCTTCCAAGATCTGATGAGATTGGGCTTCCCTGGGGTATTCAGGTCAGGACAGTTTTGAGTGTTCCTTGTAGCAAAAGTAAGCAATTAATAAAGTCTGCCCCCCCTGCCAGCCCCCTTTATATGGCACAATGACTACATAGTTGGATTCTAAGCAGGAAGACCCAGGTCCAGAACTCTACTCAATCATGAAGCTTGCTGGGTATCCTCAGACCAGCCACTCTCTCTCAGCCTAACCTACCTCACGGGGCTGTTGTGAGAGCAAAAAAGGAAGGGTGTGTATGAATGCTCATGCAGAGTCCTTGTTAGGTGTACCTTGGCTGCCATGACAACCAGGAGCCTATCTCAAAGTGTATCCATTCAAGAGGATATACATGCTATTTAAGATTTTGATCCAAATCTGAAGAAGGGGGTTTGAGAATGAAGAGCCTGTTTTGGACTCTCTTGTAATAGCCATTGTTGGGTGAGGATTCTGGCTGCATCCAGTCTCTGTGGGGTGAGGACCAATGTTCCCTCTAAGCTGAGTTAGTGTGAGCTAGCTCAAAGTTTTTAAGCCTCCGGCTCACAGATCTTTGTCTCGGCTCAGGAAGGACGGCTCCAGAGCAAACTGATTTATGCAGCAGCCAAAGCGCTGGCTCACAGCTTCAAAGCCAGCAGCTCACAAAGCAGCATTTCTGCTCACACGACTCCACAGCTTAGAGGGAGCATTGGCAAGGACCACTCTGTTTGAGGGCCTCTGCCATGGCCACGTTGGCCATCAAGAAATTTTGTTTCTCCACTAATGTTGCATCTACGCAATGCCACTCAGGGGAGCTTTCCCAGGTTGTTCAAAACCATGTGCAGACCAGCCTCCAGTGGAGGGTTGCCAACTTCCAGGTGGCACACACAGAGATGTCCCACTATTATGCCTGTTCTCCAGACAATCAAGATCAGTTCTCCTGTAGAAAATCACTGCTTTGATGGGTGGACTCAATGGCATTATACACCACTGAGGATCTTCCTCTCCCCAAATCCCACCCTCCCCGGGCTCCACCCCCTGAAATCTCCAGATATTTCCTGACTCAACTCAGAGCGAGCAATCCTGCTCCAGTTCTTCAGCCTGAGGAACCATCAATGCATAACTTGCTTGCAAGACACTTTTGTAGATAAAATGGCTTGAATTGCACATTGTTTGCTGGTTCTGTACTTCTGCAACACCCCTTGGCCTTTGTTAGTCACAGTTGCTTGGAAGGTTAATTTCACCAGAGGGTGTTGGCAAGAAGCTCAGAGAAACTCATTCCACAACATGCCCTCTTGACCCCTGCTGCCCATCAGGCTGGTGAAAGCTATCTGAGAGAGACTCACCCAATTAGTCTGCCAAGTGATGAAGGTTCCTTTCGTGGAGGCTGTGATAAAGCCTCTCTTAAAGAAAACCATCCCTGTACTCTACAGATTCTAACTTTCAGATTCTAATTTACCTTTCCAGTTCAGTCTAGCTGCCAGCCTTGTTTTGGTACAGAAACCACATTGATTACTCAAGCTTTTAGTACCATCCATCAACCATGGTCAGGATGGAACAATTCTCTGTCCAGGTGACCCAAGTGGCTTCAGTTCAGTGGTGTGGGGAAAAGTCTTGAGCACATGATGCCATCAACATGCTGATGGCACTGTCCCCTCTCAGTCGTTATGACACCCAAGCGAAGCAGTGATCATCCTGATTGCATGCCTGGAAGCACAGTCCACATAAAATAGAGGTGACGCCAGCAGGGGGCTCAGCAGATCTCTTGAAAATGCCAGTTCTAGTTCAGACACTTTCCAAAATTTCAGAAATAATAGTTGGAGCCAGGAAGAAGTCCTGCTGTCAGAATTCCAGATGTCAGCTTGCAGCCCTGACTGCCTTCTTTCTGTTTGGCTAATTTGCTGCTGGAACTCAGGGATATAGCGACTGTCATCCATATTAGACTACTGCGATGTCATTAGTCTGGCCTTGAAGGCTGTCCAGAAGCTGCTATATGTGGCTGTCTGTCTTTTTGACGGACACAAACTGGCAAGATCCTTTTGCGCCTATTATACAATGATGTCATTGGCTGCCAATATATTTCCAGCTTTCTGAGTCTGGAATATGTCAGAACATCTCCTGCGAACACACCCACATCTCAATGAGAGCCAGCTTGGTGTAGTGGTTAAGTGCGCGGACTCTAATCTGGGAGAACCGGGTTTGATTCCCCACTCCTCCACTTGCATCTGGCTGGATGACGTTGGGCAAGCCATAGTTCTGATAAGCAATTTTGTGTATGGCTAAATTCATTACATGCCACTATTAAGTTTACTGAACATCATCATCATCATCACATTAACTTTTTAGATGTGCTCATTACCATCAGTGATAATAGAACACTATATTTCAAGTCGTTTTGTAAGAGCTCTGACAAGAATTCATTCTTAAAATATGACTCTTATCACTCACCCTAATTACACAACAACATACCATATGGACAATTATTGAGACTTAAAAGAAATTCCACACTTTGCTCTGATTATGAGCAGGACTCTAAGAAAATGATGGGTCAATTTTTAGATAGAGGATACCCAGAACACATAGTCTATTCTGCCTACTCTAGAGCCAATAAAGTAAATAGAATGTCCTTATTACAGAACAAAGCCAAAATAGACAGTAATCGCATTCAGTGTGCTTTTCAATACAACCTCTTAGCAAAACCGATTAAAGCTATTATATTAAAGCACTGGCATTTACTTAGTGAAGTTCCAGGGTGCTCCCTGACTCCGGTTATAGGTTTTAGAAGAACCAGAAATTTAGGAGATGTTTTGGTCCATTCTGATATTAGTAGACATTACAATACAGTTCCAGTTATAGTGGGACACTTTAAATGTGGGAAAAACTGTAATGTGTGTCCACTATCTATTGTAGGCTCTGTTTTTCAGCATCCTACTAGTACAGAGCAGGTGAAGATTAATCACTCCAGTAACTGTAATACCTCTAATGTAGTATATGCCTGTGTATGTGTGTGTAAATTGGTCTACATAGGAATCAGTACAAGACCTATAAAAATTCGTATACAGGAACATCTATCTCGTATTAGGAACCGGGTGGAGTCTGCTCCAATGGTTGCCCATTTCAAAACTGCAGCACACAAACCAGAAGATTTTAAATTTATGGTACTGTTTCATTATAGATCACAATCCTACAACCAAGTGGACATATCCCGGGTTTTATTACAGAAAGAAGCTGAATTTGTCTGAGAATATACTGTAGTGTTTCATATGTACTGCCAAGCCTAAGATCGCATTCTATAATGTTATAGTTGTAACTTTGCTGATAATTGATTTCTAAAAGTATTATATATAAATATTTGCTTATATTGTATATGTATACACGGTGATTTATTGTTTTGATAGTTCTGATAAGAGCTGTCCTTGAAAAGGAGCAGTTTCTGTCAGAGCTCTCTCAGCCCCGCCTACCGCACAGGGTGTCTGTTGTGGGGAGGGGAAGGGAAAGGAGTTTGTAAGCCGCTCTGAGACAGCTTTGGGTAGTGAAGGGCGGGGGTATAAATCCAACCTCTTCTCTCTTCTTCTTCTCTTAATGTTTCCCAGTGAAACCCTACTTGGAGTACTATCATTGGTGGAGTAATATCACCGTCTCCTAGCTCTTTGTTTTTATGTCTAATTAAAGGGGGGGGGGACCTCAAGAGATCTGTTTGGCTTTGATCATTTTCTCCTTCCAGAGATACCCCTGTGCCCTCAGTTTCAGGGTTTGCTTTGATTGCTCTCTGGTGTAGTTTGTAAACTGATTAGTATATTAACTTGTTTTTAATTGAGTTTATTGATGTTTTGTCTTATGGTTTGTACACTTCTTAAAAAGTAGTATTAAAGGGGGGGGTTGCCGTCAAGTCACAGCTGATGTATGGCAACCTTGTAGGGCTTTCGAGGCAAGAGACGTTCAGAGGTGGGTTTGCCACTGCCCTGCCTCTGGGTAGCAACCCTGGTATGTCTTGGAGGTCTCCCATCCAAATATTAACCAGGGCTGACTCTGCTTAGCTCTGAGATCTGTTGAGACTGGGCTAGCCTGGACTGAAAAAAGGCTAGTAGTAGTACAAATACAAAAATATAATATGGTAGCAGAGGTCATATCGGGGGGGATCGCGGGGGATCGCAGTCCCCCCGGGTGAGGTATGGGGGCGGGGCACATGATGAAGCCCCGCCCCCTGCTTCCGACCGCCCCGCTTCCGGCCTTCATTCAGCCAGGAGGAGGCAGGAGAAGAGGGAGGGTAAGTTGCTTCCTCCCTGCCTCTCCCCACCCATGCCTGCCTGGGGCCAGGGAGGGCCTTCGTGGGGCTTCCTTGCACTCCCGCCGGCCTTGCAGGTCCACCGCCGGGCCCCTCATGTGGTTCGGCAGTGGAGCTGCAAGGCTGGCGGCCGGGACCGTTGGGGACGGGGTGTGTGGCCTTATGACACACCTCCGGTGATGTCAGGGGGTGTGGCCTTATGCCACACTTCCGGTGATGTCAGGGGGTGTGGCATATGCTAATGAGTTATGCTAATGAGTTCCCCTAGCTCTTTTTCTACGAAATGACCCCTGTATGGTAGTATAAAACATGAAAAGCACCTGGAAAAATGGCAAGATTGTCCGTTTCAGGGGCTGTAAAGATGTCTGCCTTGGATGGGTATTCTGACCAGAGCCGGGGGTTTCAAAGTGTATGTGTACTGCAAGCACACAGCCTGGTTCGTTGCTGTGTTGTGAGATTCAAAGGGCTTCCCAGCTTAGGGACAGGTGGAGTTGCAGGGCAGGAGGGCCTCACGCTCTCCACAGAGAAGGAAACGGTTACACAGTTTCAGAAACCGCAAGACAACCGTAAGGTACACACTGTACATGCACTTCCTGTTTCCATCAGAATAGCTTTTTGAACCTTGTGAGATACAGTCGGTAGCTTCCTTTCTGCCTGTGAGTCAGTTCCCCCCATCACAGTCCCACCCACCAGATCACTGGAACCTTAGGCAATTCCTCCGAAGGTCATACAGAAGGCCCTCTCAGCGCAAGACCTTACAAAGGAAGTGAAAGAGGCCTCTGCTAGGATTGCCAACCTCCAGGTGAGACCTGGGGATCCCCAAAAATTACAACTGATCTCCAGATGACAGACAACGGTTCCTCTAGGGAAAAAATGGCTGGAGGGTGGATTCTATGGCATTATACCACTCTGAAAACTCTACTATCCCCAAACCAAACCCTGCCCTACCCAGGTTCCACCCCCAAATCTCCAGGAATTTCCCAACCCAGAGTTAGCAACCCTAGGTCCCTCCTGGGCAGCCCCATAGGTAGGGATTTGGGGGGGAGGGAGCCCACCAGCTATTTAAATCAAAGGCTCCAGGGCAAGGGGAGGTTATGCCCAGTGGCTGCAGCTTCCCCCCCCACACACATACACACAGAAGGTCAGGCCTTCCTTGGAGCATCCAGCTCCCTCCCTCCCTCCCTCCCTGAGAAACTCCACTGCCCCTGCCCATGGCTGGGAGAGGTGAGGTGTGGGGCAGCTGGGCTGGCTCTCTCAGCCTCACCTTGCTGCCGCCGCCACTTGTGCCACCGCCTCTGAAATCACTGCCCTCGTCCTCCCTGTGGACAGGCTAACAGGCAATCGGGGGAGGGGGCCGGGGGGAGGGGGAGCTGAGGCTCGGGGAGCGGGGAGCCCATAAACAGCGCTGGGGGCCAGGCCCTGCGGTAGCTACAGGCCTGCTCCTGGGACAAAGGCGAATAAAACCCAGAGGAATCTACCAGCAGTCCAAAACCAAAAATGCATTCCATAAGGGAGAGTTCCGGTGCCCTCCCACCGAGTGCCAAGGCACAAAGGACGCTGGCGGCTCCATCTCTTCAGGAGTCACTGCTGTGGTCTTGCCCTCTTCCACTCAACCTCTATCGTGGGATGGCTCGTCTGCCATAGCCTTGCATCAAGTACAAGCAAATGATGACTTGCCGAATAACTACCCTGTTGCATCTCTGTATGAATCACTGCTCTTACCACCTTCCAATCAATAACTCTGACTCAAGCAGACACACGGGGAAATGCTCCTCAGGAAGCCAGCGGTTCTTCCTTGTATGCTTAAAAAAAACCCCCAAACCTTCTAAAATATGCCTCCAGTATCAAGTCAGAGAAAAAAGATGTTCACCTCCATCACCAGACGTTTTGGCAACACTGTAGCAGAGAACAACACTGAGATCCAAGCTGTGGTTGAACCAAAAAGGGTCTCTCTTTGTCTTTGGGTGGTGCTCAAGTTGGCCAGACGTTGCCAAAGGGAAGGTCTTGCCCAGGGGTCATTTCGTAGAAAAAGAGCTAGGGGAACTCATTAGCATAACTCATTAGCATATGCCACACCCCCTGACATCAGGGGCCCGGTGGTGGACCTGCAAGGCCAGCGGGAGTGCGAGAAAGCCCCGCCAAGGCCCCCTCTGGCTCCAGGCAGTCAGGGGTGGGGAGAGGCAGGGAGGAAGCAACTTACCCTCCCTCTTCTCCTGCCTCCTCCTGGCTGAATGAGGGCCGGAAGCGGGTGGCCGGAAGCAGGGGGCGGGGCTTCGTCATGTGCCCCGCCCCCCGTACCTCACCCGGGGGGACTGCGATCCCCCGCGTTCCCCCCCGAAATGACCTCTGGTCTTGCCCTAAACGTTATGCCAGTAAAGATGTTGTATTTGTGGGAAGGCCTTGCTAGTATATCTGGTTGATGAGAAGCAATGTCCACAGAACTGCTGGAACACAGCTAATAGATCCATGTTCATTTCTACTTTTAAGAGGAGGCCAGCCATAGAATGAGCA
>NW_015172065.1:279309-293015 GCF_001447785.1 Gekko japonicus | reverse complement strand
CAGGAATGGGTAAGATCTCCCCAGTCTGATTCAGAAGGCCATAGAGAAGGTGATAAAGCCATTGAGCCTGCACTCCAGCCACCAGGTGCTACCTTCCCTCTCTGTGGGCAGAAGCAAAGCTCTCATTGGCGTTATGGGGGGGGGGGGAAGGAGAGAACAAAGGACCTGATCTATGCTGGGAATAGCAAAGACAGGGGCCCAATCTGCATTTGCTATGTAAAGCTGCTTTGTGCTGCTGTGGCGCTGGCTTCCCATTTGGCTCAGTATAAAGCTCTCCTTTGTCTGCATCAGGATGCAAGTTGTTTAGGGAGAGCGCGCAAAAGACAGAGGAGGAGCAGCCTCCCATGGGCGCCGGCAGGGCGCTGTGCTGTGGGGAGGAAACGGCACCTGTGACCCCCCACACACACACACAGAGAAAGTAAAAGGGGGTGGCCTGGCAGAGGGGGGGGGCAGGAAAGACGGGACAAGCTGAGTAAGAAACACAAAACACCCAGCAGCTGCCAGGCAGGGCATTCTGGAGACTGCCCCAGGAAATAACAAATGGTTCAGGGGTGGGCGTGCTTCCAACTCCCCCCCCCAACCTGATCTCAGAAAAATGTCCCCGGCTGCTTTTAAATGCAGACGACTGGATTTTCAGCTAACTTGTTTCCTTTGTGACATTTTGCTTATCTCCTTGGAAAAGATGGTTGGGGGGGTTTCAGCTCCAGTTGTCTGCTTTTTGCTCACAGCGGCTGGACGGTGGAGAGGAGCAGTTGTACCACCTTAAAACCACATTCAGATAAGGTGGTGAGAGGCCGTAGAGACCTTGGAGTCACCACTAAACGGCAATAAAATGATGCAGACAGCTGATGCTGAGACGAAACAATTGGAGAGTGGATGCGGCATGACATACAGACAGAAATGCAGATTGGACCAAGGTCTGCAGGCTGCCATCAATACCTAATGGCATTATCAGATGCCCGCTACATGTCTGTCCATATATATAGATTTGTATGCCACTGTTCCCCCAAGGAGCTCAAGGCAGGGAACATAACCCTTACCCTCCCGCATTTTATCCCCACAACCAACATTTATTTTTATGTAGATACTTAAACCACTACCCCACGCTGGCTCTACAGCAGACACAGAGAACCCCGATATTTTCAGAACTCAGAAGCTCTGTCCCAGAACTGGCGAGCAAGCGGAGTGATCTTTGGATTTCTTACCACCAAGGACATCCAGGGTTGCTATGCAGAGGCAGGCAAGGGCAAACCACCTCTGTTTGTCTCTTATCTTGAAAAGCCGACAGGGTGGCCATAAGTTGGCTGTGGCCTGAGGGCAATTTCCACCACCAAGGAAAAAGGGCTGGCTAGAGGACTTGGGGGGAGGAAGAGTTCCAGCAACCATCAGCAAGGTAATGGAGAAATACCCCAATGAAGAGCTCCTTGGAGCCCAAGACCCCGGTGCATCGGCTGACCTCCTTTGAGAGGGTCCGGGTGTTTCTCTGCACTAGGTGGCAATGTACTGAATAATCCAATCATTCCCACTACAAACACACAGAGCAGCCTCTACATGAATCACAGTTTTGTGTTTATCTCCTCCCAAGCAGGAGGCACAGTGAAATTTACAGAGATATAAAGGACATACTTCATTTTCTACCACTCTTAAGAAGTGACCCCCTTCAGCTGTATGAGTCAAGGGGTTCCTCCACAGTTAATACAGCATGGAGTCTACCTACCATCAGTGGTCTGGGAAGCACCAGGCTGCAGTAGTGGGAACTGTGAGCCACATGTTTTCTCTCATGCAATACAAGGCAGATTTGACATGGGTACTTCCCATAGCATATCCAGGGTGCTAGCTCCTACCTGATACCAGCTCTATACATTTTTTTAAAGCATGCATATGCTCTCAGAAGTGGTATCCCTCTAAACACCTTCAGCTTCTCTAAAACTGTCTGGTCCCAAGAATAGCTTTGAAAGGTGCTCAAAGCCAATTGCTCAGCAGCTGTGTGGACCCTTTCTGCACCTCATGGACTGTCTTTTCCTGTGCTTATAGCACCCCTCACTGGCTGGGGGGGTGTAGCACAGCCTGGGAGAATTTAACCACCACAGCAGACAACCGTGGACAGCATTGGCTGCATGTGGCTAGAGCGGTTTTGGTCAGTGAGCCATCCAAACCGAAAGCTCCACCTCAAAGTTGTTGACCAAAATGATCAGTTTTTACCAGCATTACATAACTGATATTACTAGCCCTGTTCAGGCAGCCAACCTAGGGTCAAATGTAGGGAGAGAGCAGGACCACACCCACTGGCTTGCCCACCACGCCTCATTTAGCCCTGTGCCAAAGAATCAACTTGTGAGTCAAGGCCATTGGTGCACCATCCCGTTTCTTTTCTCCCTGCCTAGCTTGTCCCCAGGTTAGTGATCTGCCCAGGCTTTTGTCTTACACATGTAGCTATGGGTCAAATAACCCACAACTGACAGTTTGGGATTAGGCTGGTAAACCACCACTGGACTGGTGATCAAGACCTGGTTCAAGAGAAGGAAGACTCGCCATAGGTGGAGGCGCCGTCCTTTTTGACTGCAAACAACTAGCACATCACTTAACCATTTAAAGAGAAAAGAAGCTCCTTTTGATGGAGGTACAGGACCATCAGAAGTCGACAGGAACAGAGAAAACAACAGGATAATCAAATGGCAGGGACCACACCTGGAGTGCAACCGGAGGAAACCCGTGGCCAGCCCAACTGAGCATGGTCAAAAGTTCATTTTAGAGCCTGCTTCCAGGCAGTGGCAGTTTCTGCAGCCATTATATTTTCATAGCATCATCTGGCAGAAGGGATCTGCTACACATTGGCACCCAGGGAGAACCGGTTGACCTATTGGTCGCCCATTGTAACCATCTTGCAAGGATTTTGTGGATGAAATCAATCTTAGTCAATCCATCTTGGATCCCATGTTAAGCACATCTTTGGGGCTGAACATTTCTAGGGGCTTGGCTCTTCATGGCCTTTCCATCTTCAGGGGTGCAGACATCATTCTTAAGGCGATAAAGCCCATTCCATGTGTGCTCTTCTCTGTGCCAGTCCCAGCTTGCTAGACAGGGCAGAAGAAGACTAACCTCAATGACAGAGGACATAACATCACCCTAAGACAGTGTCATAGATGCAACGAACATGAAATTGAGCAAACTTCAGAGGACGGCGGAAGACAGGAAGGCCTGGCGTGATCTGGTCCATGGGGTCGCGAAGAGTCGGACTCGACTGTGCGACTGAACAACAACAAAAGAGGGGAACTTGCTATTATGGCTTTGAAGTAAGGATGTTCACAAAAAAACATCTCCTTGAGAGCTAGCAGCAGTGTTAAGCAGCACGGTTCTCAAGCATATGGGGTGCCATAGCTTTGGGTATTTTTAAAATGATGTACAGATTCTTTTTTTAAAAAAAACTCCTGCCCCCCCCCCCCAATTTGGAACAGTGGACCATTTTTGCCAGGCAAAGCCCCATGGAGAATATTCCTGTTGGTCCTTCTGCTCTTCTCAGCAGCTTCCGATACCACTGATCGAGGTGTATCTTCTTGAACTGCTTGCCCAATGCAAGACAGGGATGCTGGCAGCAGGACCGGTTATTCCTGGAGAGGAGAATCGAGGTCGTGGTGCTGGGAACAACCGCTGTGTCTCACGGCTTGGGACAGACAGGGCTGCATGCCAGTTCATTCTCCGTGAAGCAGCCAGGGAAGCCATTGGGAGTGCAGGATCATGATGACACTCGGAGCCAAACGAGGCGTTACTTTTTAGATCAGCTCGCTTTGGGACTTGCACAGCCATACTGCAGTTGAAGGGAGGCATAGCCCAGGGGGAGGAGAGGGGCTCCTCCCCACCCCTTTTCTGCAGGCAGAGGTGCATCCTTTCCTGGCCATAGTTAACACCTGCCCTTGTAACAGCCAGGAAGCCTGCTGCAGTTTGCTCTACCTTTCAAAGAGTGTCTGAAAGCTATAAAGAAATTGAGTTCACTGGCACCTTTAAGACCAATAAAGTTTTAGTCAAGGTATAAGCTTTCATATGCAAGCACACGTTTTCAGATACAAGTGTGCACGCACAGGAAAGCTTTCTTGGTCATAAAGGTGTCACTGGACTAAAACTTTGTTCGGCTGCTTCAGACCAACATGGCTATCCAAAAGCTGTTAAGGTGTAGAATACCTAAAGGAAAATCCTAACGTACAACTTTGGTGGTGGTGGTGGTGGGGACACACTACACACTAGCATATTGTTGTTGCATGGCTTGTTTTCCTTTCCACATGTACTTCTTAAAAGTCACTTTTGACCTTTCTAAAGGGGTCTATGCTAGGTACTTCGCTGGTCCTCATGAAAAGAGATTTATGAGAGAGAGTGAGGCTTACCTCAAACTCTGGGGGCACAGAACTTAGAAGAGGTCACTTTATGAGCTCAAAAAGATCGGTCTCCAATGAGAAGAGACGGACTTTTCCATTCAGAGAGTTTGAATGGAAAGAGATGTGGAAGTCTGGATTTGAATGCAATAACAAGTATAGATCAGTGAGCATCTTTTCAGAATTGACTGAGAATATGCTTTTATTAATAAAATAGATGGAACTCGTCTGGTCATGGGTCACATCTCATCTGTAATTTTAGGAGTGTTTAAATGAAATGCAGTGCAGGTGGGTTAGTGAGTGTAAAAGCCATAATATTCTGAGACTCAGAATCTGAGTTCAGGTATAATTTTATGTGTAGTTGATCCTTGGGGGAATAAGCATTTTCATTAGCATCCCCCCTGCCCCGATATATAGCCCAGGCAAAATTTTATGGTGAGTCTGCTGCTTGTATAAATTGACCCTTAGAGTCTAGCAGGATTAGTAGAGACCTTCAAAGGTGGGAGGGAAAGGGAAGCATGTACATGCAAACTTGGCTTATGAGGCCCTTTTATTCTCATGCGTCTGGACCATCTGAAAGGCAGGGGGAAAGAGCAACTCACCCAAAAGCTGCCTGACATCTAAAGTGGCATTCATAGGCTTCCCAGGACTGAAATTATGTTCTATCAAACCCACCTTAAATGCAACACACAGAAAACAATATGAGCAAAGACATCTAGCCTATGGGAGTCAAGTCTAGTTTTCCACCAACAGACCTACCTAGCAAAACAATGTGTAGGGGTTGTTGGGGTTTTTGCAATCACCTACTGCCACCTGCTGGTAGAAAGATGAAACAACCACAACCAGAATGTTGCCCATGGAAAAGAGATGCCGTTCCACAGGGTAGTAGTCATCATATTAGCCTGCTGCAGCAGAACTATGGAGTCAAGTTGCTCCTTTGCAACTAGCAAGATTTTCATTCCAGCATAAAACTCATTCCCCCAGGAAATGATGTCTGCAAAATTCAATGAAAATACTTACCTTCCAAGATCGGAGCACAGTGAATCTGAAATATTTGCTGATGCCAGCCTACCAGTTGTAAGATTTAAACCAGGGCTATTTTGGGGCAGGAACACACAGGAACGGAGTTCCAGCTGGCTCCCAAGTTGGCCACACCCAGCAGGAACTCATTAGCATAATAGGCCACACCCAACAGCAGGAACTCATTAGGATTGGCTACATTAGGGGTGTGTGGCCTAGCATGCAAAGGAGTTCCTGCTTCCAAAAAAGCCCAGGGTTTTGACAACAAACAAGGGTAAACAGAATAAGAAGCAAAAGGTGGGTGTGGCTGGATGACCACACTTCTGGTAACACGGGGGTGTGTCCTAATGTGCTAATAAGCTGTGCTGTCAGGGGTGTGGCCTAATGTGCTACTGAGTTCCTGCTGTTGGGTATGGCCTATTATGCTAATGAGTTCCTGCTGGGCTTTTTCTACAAAAAAAGCCCTGATTTAAACCAACCTTGGCAACTGTATGGGGGGGGGGGAGATCATTTCCCCTTTGTTCTGAGGAAGGGCTGTGGTTCAGTGGCAGCGCATCTGCTTGGCATGTAGAAGGTGCCAGGTTCAATCCTTGACATTTCCAGTTAAAAGATCAGGTGGTGGGTGATGTGAAAGACATCTTACCTTAGACGCTGGAGAGCCGCTGCCAGTCAGAGTGGACGATACTGACCTTGATGGACCAATTGTCTGATTCAGCATAAGGCAGTTTCATGTGTTCTAGTTTTTGAACAGGAATCCAGCTATTCCCACAAGCAATTCATGTTACCCTGCAGCACTATTCATACAAAGCCGAGGAAGATTTAAAGGAAGTGTGCCAGTTAGCCCAAGTCTTGCTATGATCTAAGATTATGTGCGCATATATACTCAAGATAGGTTGTGTTCTCTTTATCACTGGCATCACGTGCATATTTTCTTGGCCGTATTCTTGATGTTCTAGAGATCATACTAAAGTCCTGCTCCGCCTTCCCCCTTTTGAAAACCTACTACAAAAAGCTTTTTCCAAATAAATACCATCTGAAGAAGTGGGCTCTAGTCCCCACAAGTTTAATTTTGCTGGAAAGGGTGCAGCACCAACAGTGACAGTACCAAGCAAACTGGCCAACTTGCATCTATTATTCCTGTGAAGAGCCAGTTTGGTGCCTACCTCACAGGGTGTCTGTTGTGGGGAGGGGGAGATTGTAAGCCACTCTGAGACTCCTTCGGGTACTGAAGGGCGGGGTATAAATCCAATCTCTTTCATGCCGAGAGGATATGCTTGACTGACCTGTGACGCTGTGTGTACCGCGGAACTCACCACTTGGCTAACCCAGACAAGAGGCTCCTCTTGCCCAGCCGCCTCTCTCCCGTAAGTGGTTGAACAGAGAGCCTCTCTGGAGGGGACCATGATACAGACTGGGAACACGGCCTGCCTCTTGGATGTGGCTGACAGCCATGGTTAGTCTCATTCCCTTTAAGGACATTCAGTTCTCTTCAAAAACAATATCCATTAAAAGCTGGGCCATATGAATGGGAAATCATTTTCACGTATACCATGGATGAAAAGGAGTGGGGGAAGAGAAGGTTGGTGCTGAGAAAAAGGCTGTGTGGCTATGAAGACTGGCTATACCGTGTACGATAAGCAGCCAAAAAGTCAGGTAACAGAATTGGGGTCCGGGACACAAGAAACAGGCCAGATCCCGTTTATCATGCAGAAGCATCGAGGCACCCAGAAAGGAGTTAATTCTGCAGGAACAAGCAACAGAAGCCGACGACAGCTGCAGAAGCATCCTTGTCTGGGAACAGGATTAAGACGGGATACGTGCCCTAATTCCAGGCAAGCACAACGGACGTGGTACAGAAATCAGACCTTATGTTGGCCAAGACAGGCTTAACGGTTACCTGAGCAACGCCTGCTCCAACCACGGCAGCTGGAAAGGCTGCTTCAGGTAGCCCCTCGGGTTGGGACAGAAATGACATTTTTGCCCATCACGATCGAAACAGGAGCAGGATGCCACAGAGAAATTTTGCAAGCGTAATTCAGTTTTCCTGGGCAAAGTATCTGAATTGACAATGAGGAATTTTACTGAGCCTGGGTAGCAATGCGTTTGCTGGTCTAGGACCTGGGAGATCCAAATTCAACCCCTCAAACAGGAGCAGGATGCCACAGAGAAATTTTGCAGGAAGCGGAATTCAGTTTTCCTGGGCAAAGTCTCTGAATTGACAATGAAGAATTTTACTGAGCCTGGGTAGCAATGAGTGTGCTGGCCTAGGACCTGGGGGATCCAAATTCAACTCCTCCCCCCACCCCCCATGCAACAGAAGCTCACTGGGGGGCCACGGCCCAGTCACTCACTCTTTGCCTAACCTACCTTACGGGTCGGTTGTTAAAATAAAATGGAGGCAGGGAGAACAAGGTTATAAACGGCTCTGGGTTCCCTTTGAAGAGAACGGTGAGGTATAAATACCTAATGGCTGCTCTATCAGGAATTACAAAATGGCTCAATTATAGTGCCTATGGGCAGAAGGCACTGTCACCCACGGACAGCCAGCTTGGTGTAGTGGTGAGGAGCGTGGACTTGCAGCTGCTGGTGTGAAGCTGGTGCAGCTTCAAATGCAGCTGCTGGTGTGACTGTGGGTCAGTTATAAGTTCTTTCAAAGTTGTTCTCTCAAGCTGCTCTCGAGAGCTCTCTCAGCCCCACCTACCTCCCCACCTCTGTTGTGGGAAGGGGAAGGGATTGTAAACCACTCTGAGACTCCTTTGGGTAGTGAAGGGTGGGGCATGAATCCAAGCTCTTCTTCTAATCTGGAGAACCAGGTTGGATTCCCCACTCCTCCACATGAAGCCAGCTGGATGACCTCGGGCCAGTCACAGCT
Source organism: Gekko japonicus (assembly GCF_001447785.1). NCBI lineage: Eukaryota > Metazoa > Chordata > Lepidosauria > Squamata > Gekkonidae > Gekko > Gekko japonicus. The sequence goes on along the minus strand of NW_015172065.1, from coordinate 284,759 downwards.
CTCTCAGCCCCACCTACCTCACAGGGTGTCTGTTGTGGGGAGAGGAAGGGAATTGTAAGCCGCTCCGAGATTCCTTTGGGTAGTGAAGAGTGGGGTATAAAACCAACTTTTCTTTTCAAGACGGCTTCACTGCTTTTTGGAGGGCGGAGGGGAAGGGCCTCTCAACCACGTCAGGCTCACTGCCGCTGTCTCTGTCTCAGCCTTGTGCCAGTGATCCCAGTCTTCCAGGATCCCTGACTCAGCCTCAGAGAAACTGGCGGAACTCACCAAATGCAGCACATTGATCTCAAAACGCAAACAGATATCTCTCAGTCCAGATTAAAGCTTCTGCCTCACCTGTCCCAAAAGAATACCAACTCACAAAACTGTTGTACCAATTGGTTAAGTTTATTGGTGCCTTGGGTTTTCATTAAACACACACACCCCCACTAGCTTTTAGTAAAAACACAAGGGGGGAAAATCCACCAGTACCCTATGTTAACCGCCCTCCCAGGGCACTGACCCGAGAGGTCTTCATGCACAAGACCACCCCACCCACCCCGGCAATGCAGGCCCTGTCAGCCTCCAGTCGGTCACCAAGTGGAGAAGAGCTTTCTAACTTCAGAGCTAGGTCTGCTCAGTTCAGTCTAGACAGGTCACATTCTCCGCCCCACGCAGGACTACTTCTTTTATAAAGATCACGTGCTAAAAAACCATAAAAATGGAGGTGGAGGAACACGCACCCAGTTTTCCCTTGGCACAAATGGTCCTGAGGATATTTATACACAATAGCAAACTTTGCATAACCTCAGCGGCAGAGGGGATGTTTGTTTGTTTTTTTAGCTTAGCAGAATCTCTTCCTACTGAAAGATGCACATGAGAGAACCGCATTTAGGACACACACACACACACACCGTAAGACAGGGTGTCATCTGTCACCACGGGTGCAACGTCTTTGTAAGCGCATCGTGTATCGGCCCCCAGCCCCATTCCAGGGCATCATGACAAAACCTTGCTAATTAGTATGTTGAGATGAAGGGAGGAAAACCAAAAACAAAGCTATGATTTTAAAACCCCAGAATATCGAGGAGAGATAGATGCAACTCCCCCCTCCCCACCAAATCAAGCAGTTTGGTCATGTGTTACAAGTGAGTCCCTGGATATTTTCATCCCTTGTATAAAATGTTTCAAAGCTCTTGCCAAAATAATCAGTAAGGACAGAAAAGGGAAAAGGGGAAAAAACCCAATATATTCATTAGTTGTAGTATATGTGTCTAATCTTCTATTTCTTTTATGTTTACAGCAACTGTTTTCTGGTCTTTATTTCATATTTTGTATATGTTTGATTGTATATATTTTTACACGTTAGCCAGTATGTTCTATTTGCATTAGACCTCTGAGGAAGGCCTGTGAAGGCCGAAACGCGTTAGGTCTATTTCATCAGCCTTTGTGTTTTTATATTTGTATATGAGGTACTAATGGGCCCTTATTTGTTATTTTAATTTGTGTTTAATAAATACATGTATATTTTTGTATGTTTTATAATTAGATTTTTAGAGTTGGCCCTTTTCTATTCTTGACCAACCTTTTTAGGTTTTGAATTCAAAGCTCTTGCCACCGTGGCGGAAAGTGCACAAGACACTCTCTCCAGTCAAACACATCTGACCCGGTTCCCTTCATGGTTCCCTTCCTCCACTTGTAGCCCGAGGGAAGTCTGCCGTTCACACAGGCCTCCGGACCCACGGTGCGGAAGAGACTAACAGGACCCACTGATTTGCACCCAAGTGATGCAGAGACCTCCTGCCTGAACCTGGAGCCCCGGGCTGTGAAGCACTCTGTAGCCCTTGTCCCTGCCCACCCCCTGCCCAAAACACACATCGCCCTCAGGTGACTAAGACAGCACTTGTGATGAAGCTCTTCACTTGACTAACGTTAAACCCCAACGTGCTGCCTTTCGAGAAATTAAACAAGAAATGTCGCTAAGCCAAAGACTGGGAGAGGAGATCCACAATGGCCCCTTCTTCTTAACCCTTCAGGCGGCGGCAGGCGGCGCTGAACAAGGCGGCCCCTGTGCAGCCTCCACCCGGCACGGGGTCTGCCTCCAGCAGCTGACGTGACTGCAGTCAGCAGTGCCAGAGGGGGAGGAAGGCACTTTGGCAGTAGAGAAATGGCCCTCGGTACGTGGCGAGGGAGAGAGCGAGGGCTCACTTGGGCTAACAGGCGTGGCCGAAGAGGTGAGAGATCCAACTTCTGGGCTCCCAGAAGCGAGTGTCCGTCTTTTGGACTGGCTTCACACAACACACATGGCTCAGGCACTGCTGGTGCCCGTATGCCACAATATGTACAAAAAAAAAAACTGTTAAAAGGCTGCAGCGGCCAGGCAATTTAGCGGGGGGGGGCACCCACCATCACGTGGCAGCACCAAAACCGTCAGGGAGGAGAGCATTCCCAGTAGAAAATAAGATCACCGGTATATACAGAGCTACACGAAACTGCTGTTCAGGATTGCCAGGCTTGGCTCCAAGCCTCCATGGTATTACTGGTTTCTTCCAAGATGGCACAAAAGAGGGGGAAGGGCAAGGAGCATGGCGACCGGAGACGGGCTGAACGATGATGCCGAGAGGAGCCTCGTGGCCCCAGCGGCTTCCTTCCTTGGCGGCACAGTCCCTCGGTCGTCCGTGAGAGGCTGGGGGCTGCCAACTTGGGGAGGGAGGGGAGCACCTTCCTTTAAGCGTAGTCCATCTGAAGAGGGCTGCAGGAGCCTTCATCCTTGTGCTCCTGGCTGGGCACACTGGCCTTCCCCTCACTGCTGCTGCTGCTGCTCCCTCCCTCCACGGGCTTAAAGGAGATGTAGTCTTGCACTTCCATTTCCATGTTCTTGGCTTTCAGGGCTGCTATGTGCAGCTTTTCCAGGAAATCTGGCATGCCTAGAATGAGAAGGGTTCACAATGGAGAGGGGAGAGAAGGGCTATTGACCAAGACCAGGGTCTGAGAAGTGGCTTTCAGTCACAAAACAGCATATTATAGGGCTACCCTCTCACTGCCCAAAGATGCCTGCGCTCTTCATCCTGACATCCCCCCAGTCTCCCTCTTTAGGCAGTCAACATTACAGAATTCCTGAGGTGCAGCCATTTGTGTGTAGGAATTAACACGGTAACCCGGAGTGTGAGAATCCGACACGTATGAAATGGTGCACGTACATGTGCTAGACTGTCACTCAATTACCCACTGATGTTTTTGCCCTAGAGAAATGCAGGATCTCAGGGCGTGTTTTTTTCAGAACTCAAAGAAGTGTCGAGGGTGGTGCACCTAAACTGCAACATGATGCACGCTTGCCGATAGCCAGACTTTGTGAACTCGGTGGGACTTGCATCTAAGTAAACAGCTAGGGTAACTAAAAAACAAAAAACAAAGTGTGATGCAGTGTTAAGCATCTCTTGCCAAAGGGTTCCTGCAAAGAGAGCCACTGCCAACACAGGCACTTCTTGCTTCCTCCTACAGAAAGGCAGACCCTCAAGCTTCATGGCCAGCTGCTCTGGAGGACAACAAAGCCCCTGTCAGCTATTGTGCCAGACCAGGACTTCCTGCCGCAAGACTGAACAGTTAAAAGCAATTATCCACCCAGCACAGAGGCAGTGACTTGGAAGTGACTCCAAGTGGATGTTTCAACAGAGTTTTATCATCCCTGCTTCTTAAGAGTCCTCCTCTCAGGCAGCAGAGGAGCAACCTGGGATTGTAGCCCTGAACCTCTGGAATTACCAAAACTTTTAAAAGACCATTCTGAACCATGTTCTGAATCTGTATATAGTGCTGGCCAGAAGAACACCTGGGGACAGGACACCTGGGCTGAACACTAGTGGCCCATGCAATGTGTCGTTTCGGTCTTCATCTACTACCTGACGTTGATCTCCCCGACCGGAGGGGGCCCAGCTCCATGACTCACCACTAGAGACCATCCAGCTCACACAGTAGCGAGGGAACACAGTCTGAGGGTTGTCGCTGTATGTCAGCAGGTAGTCAAAGCCGTTCTAGGAAGAGAAGCAAGATTAGCGGCCCCTTCCCAGGAGTCCATCCGGCAAGGACTACCACGCAGACCCCCCCACAGTTTAAAGAAAGCAAAAGCTTCCAGGGCTTCCGGCTGACTGCATCTATTAGACCAGTTCCTGCCTTGCCTGTATAGCAAGAGCAGCTTATGAGCAGATGTCGCTGCTGAGTACAGCAAGATCCCAGGGTGATCGTTTGGCTTCCGCTCCAAACCCACACACACACCCCACACACACACACGCTGCATGAGCACTGCGCTACCACGACACACGTGCCAGCGTGCTTGATGGGGGAAGGACCAGCCCGAACAGGGCAGACCTGAAGCTTCCCTTGAAGGCTGACAGGAAGCTCACCTCATCAAATGTTTTGTGAGGGCGAATAACCATCTGGGATTCATAAGTTCGTACACGGACAAAGTCAGGATCCTCTGGGACATTCGGGTGCTCAACCGCTCTGGAAAAAGCAGTGCAGAAAAGAAATATTTCCCTGAAGAGCTAAAGCAGACCTGAAGGCCTCACTCGCACTCCCCAAGCTATTCACATTCCGTAGCACACGGTACTTTAGAAGGGCCCTGGGCAGATACAAGTTGGATCGGGTGTATTTGAACATTTTACGTAAGGCACTCAGGAACTCTGGGGCCATACACCTGAGGGACCCAAGGAATTAGCCCTCTGCCACCTATTCACCAAGCCAGCAAAGTACATAGCACCTTTAAGGCAGTGCCTGCTGGTCAGCTGTTTGGCAGTGACCGGCCCTTTCACAGCTCACTGCCTGACAATCAGCTTGGAGGCAGCCTTGACACAAGGGAATGGGACGTTGGGGCCGTGACAGCTTCCCACAGGAATCACTTTGACTCCATGGGAGTTCTGAAGGGGTGGAGCCTCTGAAGCGGCCGGCCCCAGGACAGGTCCTTCATAAGGCAGAGAGAAATCAGCCCAAGAGGACGTGCCAGCTCTTGCTGCTCCACGTGGGAGGTGCAGGGCCAGGAGAGAGGTGGAGAACCATGACAAAGGGATCCCCTTTCCCCCTCAGTCTTAGGCAGTGCTCCCTGCTGTCAAGGATCGCCGGACGCAGGCAGGGATGCCAAATCACAGGCGATCTGGAAGGGGGGGTCAATTCTTAACATGACTTCACACCCAAAGACTTCACGCGCATTGTCTTCATGCTGCCTCCCTTTAATTCCTTCAGCACCCTCCTGGCCTTTTGAAATCCAAGACTTGGGGAGCAGAACCACACAATGTAGCACCACATACACACTGCATTTGCATTTACTTTAACTGTGGAACATGCATCTTCCACCTGGAACCCTTACCGTGACACCAGAACCATCAGATTGTTGTCCTGGTCCACAATGTACCGTCGAACATACACGTAATCCCGTGAGTACATTGGATACTAAAGATGGGGAAGGGGAGAGAAAGAATGGT
>NW_015172065.1:264370-279258 GCF_001447785.1 Gekko japonicus | reverse complement strand
TAGGGAAAAGAGGCACTCACCGGAAAGTGAGTTACCCAGTGAACAACCTCTGATCCAGTGTCCTGATCCCTCTCAATCACCTCCAGCTTGATGACTAGTGAGTCCCACTTCTTGCGATACTTAGTATCCAGCTAGAAGATAAGAATTCAGGAGAACGTACTTGGATTGATGGCATCATGTATTTTCTACCTGGCAGAGTGCAAACCGAGAGCTGACGACTCTTACAGAATTGTTCAATAGATCGCCAGCAAATGAAAAGGCAGTGGTTTGGCCTCCACACTCACACTACAGCCCACTCATCTCCAAGGAATATTGCTCCTGGGGGATATGGAATCCTGAGGACTGACAGGGGGGAGAAGGGTCTACAACAAAAAAGTGGGATCGGTGGAAAGTGCCCATTTAGTCTGGATCCAGCCCAGCAGCTTCCTACCTCTTGGGTTACTCCTACATCAACCCCCTGGGATAAGATACCAAAAAGTGTACCTTACTAGGTCCTCTGCGCACTTAAGCCATGTAACCCAAAAGACTCTGTTTCAGAGAAACACTGAAGAACCACCACAGATGCTTTCAAATGACAAAAAGAGATTCAGGGTACTCACCTGCACATTGAAAAACTGCCTTGGAGTCACATCCATGTACGTCCCGAAGACTATAAAAGAAAGACATATCATAGCCACTGGTCAGAAGCATACATTTCAGCTCAGATGTAGGGAAGCCTGATTAGGAAGAGATCAGGATGGCTTCTGACTGCAGGTGTTACGGAAATAAGCAACAGCATCAGAGCTGGAATAAAGAGAAGCAGCAGAGAAGACTGAGGCAGCTACACACCCGAGGAAGAGTGATGCTACAAGGGTGGGCAGGCTTGACTAGAAGAACGAAGACGCTCACCAGACTGGAGAACTGAGGTCAACAGCTGGAAGCAAACATAGAAACTTTTCATGGATCACTCACAAATAAATTCATTCAGGTGGGCAGCTGCGTTGGTCTGAAGCAGCAGAACAAAGTTTGAGTCCAGGGGCACCTTTAAGATGAACAAAAGTTTTATTCAAGGTATGAGCTTTCGTGTATCTGAAGACATCAGCTTGCACACAAAAGCTTATACCCTGAATAAAACTTGGTCTTAAAGGTGCCAATGGACTCAAACAAATTCAGGGAACTTTTTCTTCTCCACCCGACAAAGCCTAAGCCGCCTGGTTCTCTGTTGTTTCCTTTCATATACTGGTTCCTTGAGAGCAGGGCTGTGGGTATGCTGCTTTGTTACCAAAGACCTAAAATCTTTGCTCAATTATTAAAGATAAATAAAATACTTTAACAAGGTCTCTGAAGCCAGAATAACTTACCAAGTAAGACTTCTGGTTGTCAAGGAGGCAGACTGACTTATGGTGTGCTGCATAGACTCCAGTCCATGACTAGTAGAACTATAGTCACGCCCTCTAGGAGGAATTGGGCAAAATCACATAATTTACATAAGGGACAGAACTTGGCTCTGACCTGGACAGCACAAGCTAGCCCAATCTTGCCAGACCTCGGAAGCTACCAGGGTTGGCCCTGATTAGTTATTTGGATGGGAGAACGCCGAGCAAGCCCAGGGTTGCTACACGGAGGAAGGCAATGGCAAGCCACCTTCGAATGTCTCTTGCCTTGAATACCCGATGGGGTTGCCGTGAGTCAGCTGTGACTTGATGGCAAAAAACAAACGAGCAAAAAACAGAATTTGGGGTTGGATCCAGATTAAGTTTTCCACGGGCGGAAAGTACTTGCATCAGCACAACAGAACCTTCAAGCCCCCACACCTGCTACAGCCCACTGATCTCCCTGAAATGCTGCTCCCGGAGGATGGCGGCGGGGCTCTCAGAAACGACAAGAAAAGCAGACTGGGGGATCTGCAGCAGGACAGGGGAACTGGCAGAAATTGCATCGCCCCTCCCGTTAGCAGAAAATTCAGTTTGGACCAAACTCTTGGTCTTCAAAGGCACGAGATTATTTTTATGCACTGAGTACAGGCAGTCTCGGGTAGGTAAAAGCTATTCAAAGGAATCAAGCAAACCACTGTGACTAGACTGCAGGACTCATTTGTGTTGACAGAAGAGGGAACACCAAGGTGGGAACTACCTCGATACTGGTACAGATGAGACCCCCCAATTGGGCGCCGCCATAGCTTGAAGTGCTTCTTTTCCATCACCATTTCCCAGCTCTGCTCCTCAGGATCAGAAGTTATATCCTTGTGGGACTTTATCTCCTGTGTCTGGTTCTCCATTCCGCTGCCTTGAAACAGCCTGGTTATTTCTTCCATGTGCTTCATGTCATCTGCAGACCTTGGGTGAGAACATAAGAACATAAGAGACGCCAATGTTGGATCAGGCCAAAGGCCCATCCCGTCCAACACTCTGTGTCACACAGTGGCCAGAAATACCAGTGCCATCAGGAGGTCCACCAGTGGGGACAGGACATTAGAAGCCCTCCCACTGTTGACTCCCCCCAAGCACCAAGAAGACAGAGCATCACTTGCCCCAGAGCCCCTATCTATACCTTGTGGCTAATAGCCACTGATGGACCTCTGCTCCTTATGCTTATCTAATTCCCTTTTGAAGCCGTCCATGCTTGTAGCCGCCACCACTTCCTGTGGCACTGAATTCCATGTGTTAATCACTCTTTGGGTGAAGAAGTACTTCCTTTTATCCGTTCTAACCCGACCGCTCAGCAATTTCATGGAGTGCCCACGGGTTCTTGTATTGTGAGAAAGGGAGAAAAGTACCTCTTTCTCTACCTGCTCTTTCCCATGCATAATCTTATAAACCTCGATCATGTCACCCCTCAGTCGTCTTTTCTCCAAGCTAAAGAGCCCTAAGTGCTTTAACCTTTCCTCATAGGGAAAGTGTTCCAACCCTTTTATCATTTGAGTTGCCCTTTTCTGCACTTTTTCCAAAGCTATAATATCCTTTTTAAGGTGTGGTGACCAGAATTGCACACAGTATTCCAAATGAGGTCTCACCATTGATTTATATAGGGGCATTATTATATTGGCTGATCTGTTTTCAATACCCTTCCTAATAATCCCCAGCATAGCATTGGCCTTCTTTATTGCAGTCACACACTGTCTCGACATTTTCAGTGAGTTATCTACTACAACTCCAAGATCTCTCTCTTGATCAGTCTCTGCCAGTTCAGACCCCATCAATGTGTATTTATAGTTAGGATTTTTGGCTCCAATGTGCATCACCTTGCACTTGGCCACATTGAACCCCATCTGCGGTTGGCTTGGCTGATGACCTGGCCACTGTGATCCATGCGACGGTTACCTCGAGGCTGGACTACTGTAACGCTCTCTACTTAGGGCTGCCTCTGTCGCAAATCCGGAAGCTGCAGCTAGTGTAGAATGCTGCGGCCAGGCTGCTGATGGGCCTCTCTAGGCGAAACCACATCCGGCCTGCGCTGCACTGGCTGCCAATAGCATACCAGATTCGCTTCAAAGTGCTGGTTCTCACCTTTAAAGCCCTGAATGGCCGGGGTCCGGCTTACCTGAAGGACCGCCTCTCCCCGTATGTTCCCCCAAGAGCACTAAGATCGGGGAGTCTCCACCTCTTGGAAGTTCCAGGCCCCCGAGATGTGAAGTTTGCCCCTACTAGGGCCAGAGCGTTTTCGGTGGTGGCTCCTACCTGGTGGAACGAGCTTCCAGAGGAGATCCAGGCCCTGCGGGACCTTGTGCAGTTCTGCAGGGCCTGTAAGACGGAGCTCTTCCGCCAGGCTTTTGAGTAGGAGCCACCGCGCCGCCACTATTCCACCAGTGTGGCATTGTCCTACTTTTGTTTCCATCATATAGGGCAACTATCGCCTGGCAGAATGCACGAAGAGCAGCGCTACTGGAGACCGCGCTAGAGACAGCTGGCTACCGCACTGGGTTCACTGTTCCCGTCTTGGGTGATTTATATGTAGGAAGACTAGAGCACTTTAAATATTGTATGGTTCTATTGTGTGTTTTAATGTGGCTTTGTTTTATTGTATTTTATCTATTTAATGCAACTTTTGCTGTATGTTAGCTGCCCTGAGCCATTGGGAGGGCGGGATATAAATCGAAAAATAAATAAATAAATAATGTCTGAACAAGCAACCATTTTGTGACTGGATCCACCCACCGAGCTGCCGTTTTGTCCCTGTCCAAAGGCTCTTGGGAGATATTAAGTAGCCTCCTAGCATTTCTTCTGGGGGCCCTCACTCTCAGGCTGGTTCCAAATTGAATTAATGTAATTAACTTTGATTTAATTAGCTGTGGCCCCCTCCCAAAAAACCCTAGCTATGCGGCTGTTTACATTCCTGTTGGCATCATTATACCCCAGGGCCTTCCGTGCAGTGAGAACCCCCTGCTATTCTGTGTTAAGAACTGGAGTGAAAAGTCAGTCCCATTCTAGAGCCAAAGTCCCACTCAGCACTGCGCTGAGGCTATACTTTCTTCGCTGTAAGACAGACATGCAGAAAGCCACTCCTCTCTGGCAAGACAGTAATGCTCCCAGGCAACCTGACAGGGATACTCTGCTGAACTGGAAGATCAGATTCACACACACACACACACATGTGACTTGCCTTGGTGAATGTGAAGGCAAGCAGGCAGGCAAAGGACTTCCGAATAATTACTTGCAGGGCAGCTGCCCCTTAAATGGGACAGTCTCAGATTGTTGTTCGACTTACCTTTCCATGCTTACTATGGCGCTCAAGAGTGTGCGGATATTGCTTATTAAATGCTGTGGACTTAAATCCACAGACTATACAGTCTCTTTGAAGTCCTAAGTCCCAGCACACACACAGAGGAATGTGTACGGCTTCTTTCCTGCAAGGCTCCGCAGAGCAGTGCTCCTGAGGTTACTCAAGACAGGCAACAACCAAGAGCACAAATAGTTTATGCAAAGCCCTCATAAATCATTTCTCACTACAACTCCAACCAACCGACAGTTTAAAGGCATCTGATGAAGAGAGCAGTGTTTCTCGAAAGCTTATGCTACAATAAAATTTGTTAGTCTTAAAGGTGCTACTGGGCTTTTTACTATTTTGTACCAATGGGAACTGCCCTTTGCACTATAGAGATTCCTTACTCTGGCTAGATCACCCACTGACAATCCAATGCAGTATGATGGAAAATGGAAAACCAACTCATTGTCAGTCACATTTTTAGCACTTCTCCCTGCCCCTTTCAAACCAACCTCATTATTTCCATCTTAGAGAAACATGCAATGACTTGGTGACTGAACAGCACCTGCAGCTACCTATATCCAATGCTTGCTACCAAACACAGAGGGCCTCACCATTACAGAGCACTGACATGCATTCAGGTGTATGTACATCTACAGAGCATGTACCTGCTACAAACAAAACCTAAGAGATGCATCTTCCTTCATGAAAGAAATGGTGGGCAAGTTTTTTTGGCACAGTGCAGCTGAGGAGTGCTAAGACTGCCAGGGACTAAATATAACTGCCCCAGGGCTGCATTCAACCTGCCATTTAGCCAGCTGTTCTCTTTTAATTGGATCACGTTTAACGTTTCTGTAACTGACACGTCTTGCACAGCGCTATCGCAGAGAAAAAACAAAACAGAACATTGTCTTTGATCCGGCATTACCATTATTTTTGCCTGAAAGAGAGAGCCCTGATGCACGTGTGTTGCTATCGTTGGCAATTAATAACATTCTAAACTCTCCTGATACGAACTCCAAAAATAAAGCACCAAATACAGCACTGAGCAACTCCCAGCTCTTTCCCAAAGGGCAAGGCAATTGCTCAAATCCAGCCTCCACGAAAAAGCTTCCAACAGACCTTCTCGAAATACAGTTAAAATTAATCTCATGCAAACTGGATTACAGACAAATTCTTTCTTTTGGGGAATATCGAGCATAAGGCAGTAAGGTATGCACAAAAATTTGTGAACAGGCTGCTGCATTGTGGGAAAAGGGTCTTTGAAAAGAGGCATTGTGCGAAAAAGGTCTTTGAAGAGGGAAGTAGAGAGTCATGAACATTCTAATTACTACCAAGCTCCTCAAAAATTTTCCCAGGGATCCTCCTGGAGGCAGGAAATTTTTTCCCCAAACCTCAAGCAAGATTCAAGCATGCAACTCAGACTGCAGAGCTGATCAGCAGCTGGCACTTGCCGTCACTGGAATTAGGTAGCCAGAACCAAAACACAGCCACGAATGGGTCTGTCCATCCAGTACTGGCCAAACAGTCAACAGATGTGTATGGTGGTGGCCTGACAGGGGCCTGACAAAAGCCGTCTCCCCCCCTTTTTTGTAGGTCCAGCTCAAACAAGAGATTTGCCAAGCTTAGTGGGTTACCACACAAGGCAAAAAGGCTGTGCTTGGCTTGCTGAGTCACCGGTGAGCCCACCTGGCTTAAAGGAGGGTGACAACATGATCAGTCTGCAGGCTGCTCTGCCTACAGTTTGTAAGCAACACAAGAGGGATGCTAAATCCATACCATCATCTCCCCTCGATTCTGTAAAATTGGAATTTACACATGGTGGTTAGCAGGGAGTTTGTTCCTCCCTAACAGATCGGTCTCAAGCCTCAACCAGATTACACCATGTACCAGGCACGCATTGTTCTTGCCCATGCTTCCAGTTGTCTCCTAGCTAGATACCAGGCTTTGCTACTGAGAGCTCTCTGTGGTTTCACCTGGAAGCCTGTATGACCTATTCCCAGAATGGGCTTAAAAGAGTAACCAAGTATGGGATTAACAACTACAAAACCCTTAAAAGGATCACGTCATACTCTTAACTGTAGTTTCAAAACACCAGGCATAGCCCACCAGGAACCGCTCCTGTGCTAACTCCACTTTAAAGCACTGGCCATGCCAATGGCACTTAGGTGCTCTGTGTTTCAATCAGGCTTGCACAGGAGATGTTTCCGGTGGGCTGTGCACCTATATTCTTGACTTACCTCTGCAATGCCCTGAAGTAGCTTCTTGCACAACACTACCTTCCAAGCCAAAGGCCAAAACATTTTCTACTAAAGCTGATATTGCACCCACAACCCATTGCTCAGGTACTGGCTACGTGCCGTGCACCTTATGTCCACATAAAGCATGAGGAATATGGCACTTTAGAAGCTGCTGAAGTAAAATCTCATGCTCTTGTCTATTCAAAGGCAGCCACTTTAACAAAAGCTAGACGTGAGCTTATTGCAGGGAGCCGCTTGAAAAACTGGCCACAGCACAATTACATGGATCATGCACACATCTGAGGCTAGCCCCAACATTTGAAGAATTACATGCAATAACTCTTTAGATCTGTGACCAAAATTCTTAGGACCCCCCCACACACACACACCTCTTCCCAACAAAAGCCCAAGCTCCCGAGGCCAGCTCCACAAACAGGTAGGTCTTTTGATATTCCCAGTAGGTGAGACTACAGTAAAAGGGAGTTCGGTAACAGAGAGGGGTCACAGCAGTCCTACGGGTTACCCATTGCAGGGGAGGGAAAGCCACAGAGAACAACTTTGTGCACTATTCTCTGAAAACAATACAGAGATATTAACAAGGTGTCCTCCACAAGTCTCAGAGACTGAAACTGGATATGACACATGAGGGAGTCTCTTGTCTAATGTACTTTGAGGCTAAGCTATCACTTCTTCCAGGCAGTTTGAGAAGTGAGAGCAAAAGCTACCACACTGAAACAGTCCCAACTGATAGGCTAGACTACCCATCTCCATAACGCTGTACTGCAGATCCAATGCCAGTTGGGCAGTACAATAAAAAATCTTCTGTCTTTTCTCATAATGCACCTGTAGCTGTGAGTGGAAGCCTGTAAAATCACATGACCTAAGCAGGAGTCTCAAAGTTTGCTGTTGTTTAAATACCACTTAATCTCTGTGTCAGACACTTCTTATCCTCCATCGCTTTTCAGTTTCCAAAAAAATCCATTAGATGGTTCAAAACAGATAACCAAGGAACATTAGTTAAAAAAATAATAATAGAACCAAAAAAACCTTTCTAAGTTACAGGATTATTTGAAAACATGTACGAGGGCAAAGCCTCTGTGTCTTGATTGGCTTCAGGGCTGCAGCAGAAAGTCCTGATGCTATGTGATTCCACACAGCCATGTGTACGTATGGACACTCTGGTCCGGAGAAAACAGTGGCTTTAGAGTAAAGCCTAGAAGACAAGGAACAAAATAAAGGTTACACCTTATCTGTGTAAGATCCTTCCCCTTCTTTAGGCCACTGCTGCACCAGATCCAAGAGCCTACTTAGCACTACCAGAAGGACCCACCTTTTCAGTTCTTCTTCTTTGATTCTTTCCTCTTCCCACAAGAACACACCGGTGAGGAGGGCCATCAGCTTACCAGCATTGCAATGACGCCCCTGGAACCTGCGCCACAAGGAGCTGAAGAGGCTCTTACGTGTCCTCTCAGAGTAGATGTTACTGTACAACTGTCCAATCTGCTGGGCACGCTGGACCCTCTGGCTGGTTACATAGCTGCACTGGTTGGCCAGCAGGGAGAGGAGGCTCTTCTGCTTGGGACATTTCACTGTGCTTTTCTGCAGCCAAGCAAACAACCACTGGAAGCTGCCCTTCAAGGTCTTCTCATTCTGCCAGAAACCTAGTTTCCCGTTGCAGCCAAAGAAGCGGGCTGAGTTAGTGTAGCAGGAATAAATGCTGGAGGGAGGCCTCCACTGGAGTGGGTGGAACATGCCTGCTGAGCCTCACTGGTGAGCCAGAGTCCTAGCCAAGGAGAGAGAGATCAGAACAGATAATTAGTCATAGAAAACTCCAGCTAACATCAATTGTAAGGTTTCTAAGAATATGGTTATGATTTTGCTTTGCGCTATTTGGTACTAATACCATGTGGTTAAACTTACTCTAGGCTTATGGGAGCAACAACCAGTAGCCAAGCCTAGCAGTGCAACACCGGAAGTCAGCCCCTGCCAAGTACCCTACATCAAAGACCCCTTTCAACCTAGCCACTACTGTACTGATATAAGATTTATGGAAGAAATGTTGCCTGGCTGCCTTAACCAATGAGATGAGACAAGCCAACTCACCCAATTCATAAGCGGTACAGGGGAAGTAATTATTATGCAGCCATGCCCATGGCTGTATCTTGAGAAGACTCCCTTCTACCCTTTTATACTTCCTGCTTTGAAATTGACTTCTAGTTTGTGAAAGATAACTAGACTAATTAGAGGACCCATGCAGACTACAGACAGTGGCTGATAACTATGGGGTGCAGGGACATCTAGGCCATATTGTGCTAAACTCTGCAGGAGTTCACTTGTGCAGTACTTGAAATTGTGTCTGACTGTTGTGCTGCAGCATAACATTTATACTATAAGATAATCAATTAAGATCCAAAACAGTGATGTTAATATCAGCATCCCACACTCATTATACTGAAAAGGGAGTGGGGGAAATAACAGAAAGGGATGTTAATATTTAGCTGGGGGGGGGGGAAGATTCAACATGTTTAAACAGTCCAAAGGCTAATATCTTCTTAAAAGCAGCATGAAGCATTGATATGGGTTGGAGACAGAGAACAGGCTGGGTCAAATCACATGGAACTCCACCTGAAAGGGCAGATTATTTGTTCCATTCACTGTCAGAAATTACGCCCCGTTTCTTTTATTTCCACCCTCACCCTCTCACTATAAAGCATTTCTGCTGATGACTTCCTCCTCCCAGTTCCTCATTTTTCCTAATCAGGGCAGCAGGAGCCAAAAATAAAGGTGATGCTTCCCCATCTTCCACCTTGACAGGATATTAAATCTGGCAGGTAATCTGCCTTAGAAACAGGATCAGCTTTCGGTCTTTCAACTAAAGCTTCCAAACAGCGTGACCTTAACCAGCAGCCCAAAACGACCCTGGTGCAAAATTCTCTTAGTTGTGAGGCAGCTGACCAGGATGGCTCTCCTCAAGGTTCCTTCAGACTCTCAACTAACAGGGAAATAAACAACCTCTCCTTCTCTCAGAACGGCTGTTGCTAATCTCCCAGGAGGCCAGGCCAGAGGGACAGCTGCTGCTCACCTCCAAAAGAGAGTAAACCTATTAGCCTGAGGTATCAGTGGAAAGAAACAGGAGGATCTGCAAGCTGTGGCACTCAGACTTCTCCTCGCTTGCCTCTCTAATGATATGCTGCTGCTGGCTGGGGGAGAAGTATGGAAAACCACAGGCCATGTGTGTTTCTGCACAGCCCACTGGTCAAGACATCAGAGATCTTTGGATTTAACAGGCTTGTTGGGATACGAGCTTAGCAAGCGGCAACTCACTTTCACATGTGGCTACAGGAAGCTACGCCCAGCCCAGTCCTATACATGCATTCTTATTATGGAACAATGCATGGGATCAGCCTAACTCACTCTGGTGCTCCATCATACTTGGTTTTCTTGCTACAACTGCCTAGAAGTTACCTGTCAGCTGTCAACATCCCTTCAAGGGACAGCTGTTCACAGCCCTGCCTGTAAGCCTCTGAGCTAGGAAATCCTTCAGCCCTCCTGTTACCTGTACTTAAACTGTACAAAAAAAGTTCTATTACTGTTTCTCAATTATTTAACATTGCTTGATTTTAATATTGTTTTATACAATTGTATTATTTATCAGGAACTGTATTAATGTAATGAATTATGTTTTATGGATTATGAGAATTTTTATTCTGTTGTAAGCCGCCCTGAGCCAGCCTAGGCCGGAAGGGCAGGATAAAAATCAATAAAAATCAAAATCAATCAAATAAATCAAGATTATTTACACAAAACCTTTTTACCCTTCCATGATTCTATTACTCCAATGTCACACAGAACTAAGCCTGAAAATAATTTGCCCAAAGCACTAAAATTAATCTATGGCAGAAGGGCATTGTGAACCATCGCTAGCCATCAGATTATACTATGTATTATACTGGTGCAAATACTATGTATTATACTGGTGCAAATATATTTGCAACTAATTTCACATGTGGAGGAGAGGAAACCCTACAGATGTTCAGAACAAACCAGAACATTTATTTTTATGCTGCCTAAATTAAAAAATATTACAAATGGAGAAAGAATTCTATAGCTAATCATGTTACACTGGCCTTTAGAGCCCCAGCGTTAAGTGACATGTCATATGAGACCCAGTATAACCAAGCCTTTAAGGTGTTTGAGTTGGGGAAGTCCACAGTTCAGACCACCAAATGCCACAGCTTCATCTCCCTGCCATTTCTGCAATACGAGACAGAACACCTTAACAAAGTTGTTCTAAGGTCTATTCAACAGGTGATGCTTTATGGGCTTTGAATACCTGAAATACTTTTATCCAGGCTTCTAGTGTCCTGGCCCCACTGGTGGACCTCCTGATGGTACCTGGTATTTTTGGCCACTGTGTGACAGTGTTGGACTGGATGGGCCATTGGCCTGATCCGACATTGGCTTCTTATGTTCTTATAAGACAACACTACTATTCTATCTACATTCATTCCTAGGCATTCAAATCCTTGAACTATGACTACTGCCCCCTTCCTATGTCACAAATGAAGCATCCATCCTTTACTATCAAAATCCATATTCATTACTTGTTTGTGCACCAGCCTTCTACAGGCATACAAAACATGGCATTAGGCACAAAACTCAATTTTGATTTTTAAACTGGAGCAAGTTTGTAGCCCCAAGGAAGCAAAATATGAAAACATGAGGACAATGCCCACTCAAATCTCATGGGATTTGCATGGTTTCTTTTCCCGACAGCCAGTAAGACTAGAATCATGCCCATCTACACACAGCAAGAGAGAACATGCAACTTACATGCTTACAAAAATTAGTTTCTAATAAAAGCAGGTACTGCACTCTACTGATGTTAGAGATAAGCAACAGCCAACCTCCGGGCCAAGTCCAGTTACCATCTACTCTTCCTTTCGCTAACCCAGAAACACCCACCCACCCACTCATTCAAGGCAACTACTACAACACGAGTTATAATAATACCAAACTACCTGACAAGACCATTATATTATAACAAGATACTGCAACTGCCAAGCATTATTTATAAAGGTAAAGGTTCCCTTGCTCGAAAGCCAGTCGAATCCGACTCTAGGGTTGCGGTGCTCATCTCCGTTTCAAAGCCGAAGAGCCAGCGCTGTCCGAAGACGTTTCCGTGGTCATGTGGCCGGCATGACTAAAACACCAAGGCGCACGGAACGCTATTACCTTCCCACCGAAGTGGTACCTATTTATCTACTTGCAATGTCTTGTTTTCGAACTGCTAGGTTGGCAGGAGCTGGAACTAGAGATGGGAGCTCACTCCATCATGCGGCACCCGGGTCTCGAACTGCTGAACTACTGACCTTCCACAGCCTGCAGTTCAGCGTCTTAACCATTAATACTACATATTAATAGGCACCTTCCTGGGAGGTGAACGAGACGAGACCCAACATGTGACAGCAACCAAGGAAACTTCCTGCTGTCACTTTTTTTTGTTTCACCATTTACCCCTCTCTCCTTCATCTTGTAAGTATACCTAATCTCTTCGTGCATCTCGTGAGGAGGGGGGAGCCTCTCGCCCACAAAAGCTGATGGCTCGAAGAACTGGTAGGCTACAATTCTAACCGCGCTATAACACGCTTACTGGGGGGGGGGGGGACTGGGTGGGAGTTACCCCCAAGTAAGCTCACACAGAAACGGAACCGGGCCGGGAAGCCCGCCAGGCACCACCAAGCTGGTCCATCAGGACTCTCTGCACACCTGTCCCGGAGCACTGAGCACAACGGGACGCACCCCCCCCCCCCAAGCGAGCCAGCAGGCCTTCCCTTTCGTTGCTATTCCTCAGCCAGGACGACCCCCAAGTAGCCCTCCTCGTGGCCGATCAGGACAGGGCTGCCACCCCACAAGCTCACCAGAAGCGTGGTCCCGACCGCTGCTAAAGGCCGCAGCGCAGCCCCTTACCCGGAATCTGGACCCAGGCGGAGGTCTTTCCAGCGCTGGGGAAGAGGGAGGAGCGCCGCCAGCCCCCAATTTCTCCTGCTTCCCCTCCGGCCCCCTCGCGCCGAAGCCCACATGAAGCCCGCTCCTTACAGCCCTCAGTCCCGTCATCCACGCCAATTCTGCCAGCCCCACCCACCGACCCTCCGAGAGCGTCTGCCATTGGACACTCGGCTACTATCCTCGCCGTCCTATTGGAGGCGGGACATGTCCATCCATCTGCTTTCCCGCCTCCCTGCTATCAAGTTCAGTTGTTCCGGTGTCTTCTCTGCGTAGTGCACACCCACCAACCCTCTTCTCTGCCTTGTGACCCACTGAAGGGCGCCTTGGAGACCGCAAGACCCGACCGCAGCTGCCCTACGTAGAGCCTGAATGGAAATGCCGGAATGTATTCCTTTTTTCTCCGGCATCAGTACAGACCACCTAAATTTAGAGACTATAAACGCAATCTCAATTTGCGTTTGTTCCATACCGACCTTCCTTGCCAAGAAAAGGTAACAGTAGGCCCTTGAAACATGCACATACTTAAGTACATTGCACGTGCAAGTATCCCTAGCTCTTCTAGGATCGGGACGAGGCAATATAAAATAGGCATTGCACCCTGCTGCTGAAGGGGGGGGGGGGGGGAAGACGAGGAAGTAAATACAAAACTATGATTTGCACTGTGGTGTAGTGGTTACTGTTTTGAGCCAACCAGAGATCAAATGCTCCACAAAAAGGCTAATAGGGGCTGTGGGTTGCACCTAACCTAGCTTCAGGGCTGTCATGAAGCTAAAATATAAGACCTGATCTCGCTAGAGGAAGCATGGAATACAAGCTGAATTAACCAAGCTATAGATGCCAAATATTGACATCAGTATGACTTCAGTGGGCATGACAATAACAGTTTAAATCAATTTTAGATTTGAGCAGGCCTCCGTTCCAGTCAGGAGCCCAGGGGGCGCAGGCACATAAGCCCCGCCCCCTGTTCCCACCAGCCATCAGTTGGGACACGGTGGGGGGGGGGGCGAAACGTTCCCCCACCTCACTAAGCCCCGGGGTGGTGGCCTTGGACTCCTAGGGGCAAATTCCACCTCTCACCCAAGAGGTCATTCTGGCTCCCCCAGCTCTCGGGAGGGGCTCTTTAAAACGTTATGGCCGCCGTAGCTGTTCTCGGCGGAAGCTGCGACGCCCGCACGGGGGGAAGGGGGGAGGCGAAACATTCCCTTGCCTTCCTGAGCCCCGGGGTGGTGGCCTTGGACTCGTAGGGGCAAATTCCACCTCTCGTGTGTGATGTCCGAGCACAGGCGAGAGGCCATTCTGGCTCCCCCAGCTCTCAAAAGTTATGGCCGCCATCGTTCTCGGCAGCAGCTCCGACGCCCACGCGGGGGGCGGGGCAAAACATTCCCTTGCCTCCCTGAGCCCCGGGGGGTGGGGGTGGCCTTGGACTTGTAAGGGCAAATTCCACCTCTCGCAAGAGAGGTCATTCTGACTCCCCCAGCTGTCTTTAGGGGCTCTTTAAAAAGTTATGGCTGCTGCCGCCGCTTTCGGCACCAGCTGCAACCACCGCTGGGGGGGGGGGAGACTGCTGAGTTGCCCTCCCCGCCTTGGAGCGCTGGGCCTGAAAAATGGCCTGCAGAGCCGCCGCCCCCCCACCCCACCCTCCCCTCCTTTTTCAGGCTCCGCGCTAGAACGCCGGGCCTGAAAAGGGGCCAGCCGAAAGTCAATGTTGGCCCCATTATATCCTATGGGCCATTGAAGTCAATGGCGAAAGCATAGGGTATATTCTGGGGGGTGGAGGGGAGGGAGTTTGAGGGAGAGGCTCCAAACTCACGGGGTAGCTGGTGGAGCCTCTCCCCAAGATACCAACCAAGTTTGAAGAACATTGGACCAGGGGGTCCAATTCTACGGGCCCCCAAACAGGTTGCCCCTATCCCCTCCATTGTTCTCTATGGTGGGAAAAAAGTAACTTTTTTCCCCACC
>NW_015172065.1:249052-263829 GCF_001447785.1 Gekko japonicus | reverse complement strand
CAAGTCTCTGGTGCTGGAGGTATTCACCTCCTGCCTGCTATGGCTGCATAATTGTGAGAGATTTCTTAACATAGTGTTCCTGCCAGGGAAGCTGGGGACCCTGGCCATGAGTCTCCATTTCATCCTCACAACAACCCTGTGGGGTAGGTTAGGTAGAGAAGGGGAGATTTGGCCAGGGGTCACTCAGCCAACAGAGTGAGAATACAAACCTGCGTCTCTCCACATCAATCTGCAACTCTGACCACTGTGCAGTGCTGCCTCTACTGATCTGTAATGTTCCAGAGGGGTTGTAATGTAATACTCAGTTTCTCAAACGAGTGTATGCCTGTCTGTTGGTCCACTTAGGAGTCTTGATCCTGGTTGTGTGGTGGGCTAGTTGTGGCAAATGGTAGGGAAGTTCAGTATTTCTGTATACAGTTGTAGGGGCTTTATTGCAATGTGGTGTGGCCTGATATTATGTTCTTATTCCAGTGTGGGGGGGGGGGCAATGGAAGCTGAGTGATAGGGTCTCTCCAAGTGATTGCCAGAAGTGAGATGCGTCCTGGTCTTGTGTCTTACAGATAATCTTACAAATAGTCCTTTGCATTTATATCATGCCTTCAACTTTAAAAGGATCATAATGCTGATTGTGTGAACTTAGGCAAATCACAAGAGGTAGAGCAGGAAGGGTTGCATCAGTGCTTAGTTCTTGTGGCCCTTTCTTACACACCCAGGGAAATGCTGATTGCCACTTTGGGGCCAGGAAGCAATTTTTCTCCAGGCCAGTTTGGCCCACAGTGATCCTGGAGGGTTTTTTTTTTATCATATTCTGGGCATGGAACAGGGGTCACTGGGGTGTGTGACAGGTATTGGTGAATTTCCTGCATTGTGCAGGGGGTTGGACTAGATGACCCTGGAGGTCCCTTCCCACTCTATGAGTCTATGATTCTATAATTCACCCAGGCTGGCTGTGGGCACGCCAGCACCTCTGTCAGGCAGAAGCGCCTGAGATCTTCCCCCTCCCCTTTTCCTTTGCCCGACTTGGAGGCGAAGGGAAGGGAGAGGGGGGGGAAATGGATCCGAGGTGCTTCTGCCTGTCAGAGGGGCTGGTGCACACTTCCAGTGATGTCAGGGGGTGTGGCATATGCCAATAAGTTATGCTAATGAGCTCCTGCAGCTCTTTTTCTACGAATTGACTCCTGGATTTGAGCACTTTGACAGCATACAAATACGAAGCAGCTTCCCCAAACATCTGATAAAAAGGGGCCTTTAGAATTGTTTTCCAGGCATGTCAAGGCCAATGCTCCCTCCAAGCTGTGGAGTCTTGTGAGCAAAAATTGTACTTTGTGAGCTACTGGCATGAAAGTTGTGAGTGAGCAATTTGGGTACTGCATAGATTAGTTTACTCTGGAGCCATCCTTCCTGAATGAAGACAAAAATGTGTGAGCCAGAGGCTAAAAAACTGTGAGCTAGCTCACACTAACTCAGCTTAGAGGGAACACTGGTCAAGGCTATCACATTTGTCATGATAGAAGCTGAGAGCTGAGGATTTTGGTGGGAGAACTGGTCTGGGAGTGTGGGGAAGCACTTGGAGTTTTTGCAGATTCCTGGCTGCTTGAGAGAGGGAGAGGAAAGGGCATTGTTTGACTGTGATTGAGTGCCTGGGTGCATTTGAATAGCTGCTGCCAGCCCTCTGCTGGGGGAGGCCTCTATTTAAGGAAACACCTTGCCAGAGGCAGAGGAGACCCAGCTGAGCTCTGAGCAGGAGCAGGAGACAGAGGGGTGAGTATTTAAGAAAGCACCTTGACAGAGGCACGAGCCTCTGGCACGAGCCAAAGGACAAGCTAAAGGGCGCTCTTTGCCCGTGGTCTTAGCCCAGGGACTCTTGGACTAGGGGCTCTGTGAGACACCCAAGAAGAGGCAGAAAGTGAAAACCCTAGGCTCTTTGTTTTCCCCATAAAGTAATTTGACTTTGACAAGAAAAAAACACATAAATACAAAGGGATTTAAAAGGGGGATTACATTTACTTATTTTAAAAGAATTATGAAGCCAGAATGCCAGCAGGGGGTTGGGGGCTATCCAGTGTTTTGCACAGAGTGTCACATGTATGACTATCTGCCCACTGGGCAGAAGTCTTGGGTGTGTCCTCGGTGCAAGGAGCTCCTGGTTCTCAGGGAACGTGTGTGCTCCCTTGAGGCCAAGGTGGCTGACCTGGAGAAGCAGAGACAGTCAGCTAGGCACACAGAAAAGACTCTCGGGGACTTGTTAGCTACGTCCCACTCTGGATCTGGCAGCCCCGCTGCTGTCAGGGAGCATGAGGGTCTAGGGGAAACAGGGCACCGTGCTGAGGATAAGGGGAATGTGCCCTCAGAAGGGACCTCTTCCCCAGCTGGTGAGCGGTTATCCTTTTGCACCAAGGAACCATCCCTGGGCAGGGTGGGAGGGGGGCTCTTGGTAGTGGGTGATTCGATCCTTAGGCAGGTAGACAGCTGGGTGGCGAACCCGCGTACTGACCGTATGGTGACTTGCCTGCCTGGTGCGAAGGTAGCGGACATTACGCGTGTTTTAGATAGGCTGGTAGATAGTGCTGGGGAGGAGCCAGTGGTCGTGGTGCATGTCGGCACCAACGATGTGGGGAAATGCAGTCGTGAGGTCCTGGAGGAGAAATTTAGGCTGCTGGGCAGGAAACTCAAGGCCAGGACCTCCAAGGTAGCCTTCTCAGAAGTGCTACCTGTTCCACGCGCAGGGCCGGAGAGACAGGCACAGATCAGGAGTCTCAATGCGTGGATGAGACGATGGTGTAGAGGGGAAGGGTTCAGGTTTGTTAGGCACTGGGATACTTTTTGGAACAAGAGGGAGCTGTACAGGCGAGACGGTCTCCACTTGTCCCGAGAAGGAACCAGGCTGCTGGCACTTAAAATCAAAAAGGTGGCAGAGCAGCTTTTAAACTGAATATTGGGGGAAAGCCGACAGGAGATGAAAAGTCTCTGGTTCGGGTTGGCTCATCTGAGAGAGGTGAGGGGGTACCGGTTGCTTTTCTACAGGGAGGTGGATTGAAATTGTCCACTGAGACCATGGCTAGTGACATGGACTGCCTGACAAGGTCTCGAGATTGCAAGAGGAAGGTGGCAGGCTTAACCAGTATGGGAAATTACAGCTGTTTCTATACAAATGCTCGAAGTGTCCGAGGTAAAATCGGGGAGTTGGAGTGCTTGGTGTCAGAGGGAAAAATAGACATTGTGGGTATTTCAGAAACTTGGTGGGATGAGGAAAATCAGTGGGATACGGTGATTCCCGGTTATATATTATATCGGAAGGATAGGGGGGGAAGGGTTGGAGGTGGGGTAGCTCTGTATGTCAGAGAGGGTATAAAGTCCAGAAAGATCGAGAGGCTAAGAGAATTGGATTCGCTTCTTGAAGTTCTGTGGGTTGAAATAGGGGGGCCAAAAGGAAACTTAACACTGGGAGTTTGTTATCGCCCACCGGATCAAAAGATAGAGGAGGATTATAAAATGATGAATGAATTAAAGATAGCAGCTAGACAAAAACACTGTGTCGTAATAGGTGATTTTAACTACCCACACATTGATTGGGTCAATATGTGTTCTAGTCGAGAGAAAGAGATTGAGTTTCTAGACACTCTAAATGACTGTGCTATGGAGCAGATGGTCATGGAACCTACCAGGGGAGAGGCGATCCTTGATTTGGTCCTAAGTAACACTCAAGACCTGGTGAGAGATGTAAAAGTGATTGCACCGCTTGGGAACAGTGATCATAATGTTGTTGAGTTCAACATTTG
Organism: Gekko japonicus; assembly: GCF_001447785.1. Lineage (NCBI taxonomy): Eukaryota > Metazoa > Chordata > Lepidosauria > Squamata > Gekkonidae > Gekko > Gekko japonicus. The sequence continues at coordinate 260,050 of NW_015172065.1, read as the reverse complement.
TACAAATAGGGAATTGGCCAAAAAGACTCACACAACCACTTTTAACTTTAAAAGGGGTAATTTTTCTGATATGAGGGGACATGTGGGGAGGAAACTGAAGGGAAAAGTAGAAAGGGTCAAAACCATTGGGGAAGCTTGGAAACTGTTTAAAACTACAATTCTAGAAGCTCAAATAAAATATATTCCGCAGGTTAGGAAAGGCACAAACAGGTATAAGAAAAAGCCTACATGGTTAACAAACAAAGTAATGGAAGCTGTAAAAGGTAAAAAGGATTCCTTTAAGCGGTGGAAAGCTAGTCACAGTGAGGCTGATAAAACAGAACACAGGCTATGGCAAATAAAATGCAAGTCTGTGGTCAGGCATGCAAAAAGGGAATATGAGGAGCATATAGCAAAAAATGTAAAGACCAACAATAAAACTTTCTTCAAATACATTAGAAACAGGAAACCAGCCAGGGAGGCAGTGGGGCCCTTGGATGACCAAGGGGTAAAAGGAGTACTGAAGGATGATAGGGAAATGGCTGAGAAGCTAAATGCATTTTTTGCCTCCGTCTTCACTGTGGAAGATGAGAGGTGCTTGCCCACTCCAGAGCCGCTGAGTTCGGGAGGGGTGTTGAAAGACCTGAGTCAGATTGAGGTGACGAGAGAGGAGGTCCTAAAACTGATAAACAACTTAAAAACTGATAAATCACCAGGCCCAGATGGCATACATCCAAGAGTTCTGAAAGAACTCAATTGTGAACTTGTGGATCTCCTGACAAAAATATGTAATCTCTCCTTAAAATCAGCCTCCATTCCTGAGGACTGGAAGGTAGCTAATGTCACTCCCATCTTTAAAAAGGGTTCCAGAGGAGATCCGGGAAATTACAGGCCTGTCAGTCTGACGTCGATACCGGGTAAATTGGTGGAAACCATTATTAAGGAAAGAATTAGTAGGCACATAGATGAACAAAACCTATTGAGGCAGACTCAACATGGGTTCTGTAAGGGAAGATCTTGTCTCACTAACCTGTTAATGTTCTTTGAGGGGGTGAACAAACATGTGGACAAGGGGGATCCAATAGATATTGTTTACCTTGACTTCCAGAAAGCTTTTGATAAAGTTCCTCATCAAAGGCTCCTAAGCAAGCTCAAAAATCATGGGATAAAAGGACAAGTCCTTTTATGGATCAAAAACTGGCTAATTAATAGAAAACAGAGAGTGAGTATAAATGGGCAGTTCTCCCAGTGGAGGGGTGTAAGCAGTGGGGTACCACAGGGATCAGTACTTGGTCCACTGCTTTTTAACTTGTTCATTAATGATTTGGAGTTGGGAGTAAGCAGTGAAGTGGCTAAATTTGCGGATGATACGAAGTTGTTCAGGGTGGTGAAAACCAGTGAGGATTGTGAGGCACTCCAAAGGGATCTGTCAAAGTTGGGCGAGTGGGCGTCAACATGGCAAATGGGGTTCAATGTGGCCAAGTGCAAGGTGATGCACATTGGAGCCAAAAATCCTAACTATAAATACACGTTGATGGGGTCTGAACTGGCAGAGACTGATCAAGAGAGAGATCTTGGAGTTGTAGTAGATAACTCACTGAAAATGTTGAGACAGTGTGTGACTGCAATAAAAAAAGGCCAATGCTATGCTGGGGATTATTAGGAAGGGTATTGAAAACAGATCAGCCAATATCATAATGCCCCTATATAAATCAATGGTGCTTCCTCATTTGGAATACTGTGTGCAGTTCTGGTCACCACACCTTGAAAAAGATATTATAGCTTTGGAAAAAGTACAGAAAAGGGCAACTCGAATGATAAAAGGGTTGGAAGGTACTTTTCTCCCTTTCTCACAATATAAGAACTCATGGGCACTCAATGAAATTGCTGAGGGGTCGGGTTAGAACGGATAAAAGGAAGTACTTCTTCACCCAAAGAGTGATTAACACATGGAATTCACTGCCACAGGAAGTGGTGGCGGCTACAAGCATGGACGGCTTCAAAAGGGAATTAGATAAGCATATGGAGCAGAGGTCCATCAGTGGCTATTAGCAACAAGGTATAGATAGGGGCTCTGGGGCAAGTGATGCTCTGTCTTCTTGGTGCTTGGGGGGGGGTCAACAGTGGGAGGGCTTCTAATGTCCTGTCCCCACTGGTGGACCTCCTGATGGCACCTGGTATTTCTGGCCACTGTGTGACACAGTGTTGGCCTGGATGGAACTTTGGCCTGATCCAACATTGTTGTCTCTTATGTTCTTAAGTTTTAAAGGATTTCTCCAAACACTGCCTCGAATCAACATTTTCAGCAACATCAGTACACCTTTAAAAATTGCATTTTCTAAAGCACTGCTGGGTTCTGAACTTGCTCTTTTAAAAACATTTTCCCTCAAACATAATGCATGTGACCTATTTGTTCCAAAATGTAGCTTTTTAAAGATAACACAAAATTAGGAGCAGCTGTTATTATTAAACAAAGTAATCTGAGAGTTCTGTTCCTATTCTTGGAGATGTAAACACATGCACACATTTTCAAAAGCAATCAACTGGATAAAAAGTTAACTTAAAGTTGTTTTCATCTTTAGCACTGCAAATGAGGTACGCATGCATCATTCAGCCAGAAGGCTGTGCCGCTAAGTACACTGAACTCAGAAGAAACTGGTGATAACCCTAAGTACATGGGGGGAAGAAATGGAACGAAGAGTATCTTGCTATGCTATTCTTTACCACTCCCACCCCATTTTCTCAAGCATGGGTGTTAAAATTATATATATATATACATTGTTACATCTCCAAGTTGACAGCTAGTAAGCTGGATAGTGTTTTGAGAACAAAATTAATGGCAGCTTTGTAAACCTCAGGCATAGGAACCAAGACACCAAACCAATTCAAAATAATTTAGAGGAATAGTACACCTTATCTGTGCAGCTCTCATTTTTCAGTATGTTTTTTTTAAAAGGTGATCCTCACACTTTCTTCTTCCCCCAACAACTTCACTTTTAACATTTTTAAACAGACTATATCCCCCTCATGTATCAAGAGTGTGTCAGCTGACATTTCCCTGCTGTGAGATAGTTGCACTACCTGTCTTTTGGTTCTTTCCCATATAAACAGTTAGTGTAAGCTCCTGGGAGGTGAAGCCCCTCTTGGATTGCATTCGCCTGCACTCTGTTCAAGACAGTGCTATATAAACAATCTCCTGATACTCCTTTTTCTGAACTCCAAGTGGCCTTGTGAAGCAAGAACTTTTTATCCAGGCAAGCACTGCGAGTGAAGATATGCATACAGTTTTTCAGCGGCTGATTTTAACTTTGTCTTTTACTATGCATTACAGGCTTTCAGAGATATTTGAAATCCACATTTTTTGCTGTGTGATCTCAGGTGCATACAGATTCAAGGCAGGCTGGTAAAGACTAAACGCCAGTTTGCAGTTCTGCAGTAGCGTGGCTGCTGCTGAAGTCTTGAAACAGTGCTGCTTTATTACATATATGCTAAACAATCTTGTTTTGTGTACATTATATTTGGTTATTTAGCATGTGGGTTGCACACAAACCAATACTAACACTATTCAGTGAATATATTCTAACAGGGAGCCTGTACAAGATTCTTATTTCAATGTCCCCACTACTGAACCACAAGCCAAAGTCATAGCACTCCAAGAGAGACTATTTACATCCTTGTTTTATTTTCGGTAGAAAAAGGAATCCAAGACTTTAGACACAGATTTAATCAACAGTGCCTCATGAATGATGTTCAAGGTGTAAAAGTGATCACAGTAACCAAGTACACAGATTACATGGAAATCAATTTTGGTCAAGTCCCATCTGTGGAAAACAGCTGCATGAAGCCATTTCCATCCCAGAAACAAATCCAACTCCTTTTGGCACAGGGAGGTGCTGCCAGGGTTGCTTTCCCTTCCCAGAGCCAGTGAAGGAGACAACTGCAAGAAATCAATCAACAAAAACATCCCCAGGCTTCAAATCAATCTCTTCAGGATCCAAAGATTAGAGTTTAAGTGGAGACAGTAAAATTATGCACACTATTTACAGTCAAACTCTTCTCTCATATGCAGCACACTACTGAATGGAGAGGAGAAGGGATGACCTCCACTCGCACCACACCCAAAAGGTGCTACGAAGTCCACTTTGTGAATTCTTGATAGGTCCTTTCCTGGAGCCGAGGGTGATCAGATAGCAAGAACAGGACACAAAATTAGAGGCTGAACCACTGGATACTCTCTTTTTGGCTGTGTACCCAAGTTTGCATCAGATTATCCATTGGACTGCAGTGCAATGAAAGCCTTTGGCGGGCTGTTCCTCTGCAAAGAACAATTGCTCTTCCTACTTTTCCCCCCACACTGCACTGTTACGGAACTCTAAAGCACAGTCATTTTCCTCTACGTCTTTCAGATGACACAACAGAGGGTCAAGTGTCTCACTCTAGAATTTAATTGGAGCTTTTGCCCCACTCTCCCAAAAAAGCCACTAACATGTCATGCCTTCCTCTATAGACGGACTTCTAACATTTCATATCAGTAGCCAGGACTGACTGATGCCAGCCTACCCTGTGCATATCTTCCCCTGCAAGAACTAGAACAAACATGGGAAGGACAGAGAGAAGCTGGTACACTAAACCAAGATATTAATTCAGGAGGGAGACAAGACAGCACTGCCTACTGGATATAGGTTCAGTGTTCGTATACAGGCAGTACCATTAATCAGGTATTGACACATAACTGAACCTCATCTTAAGCTGAGTAAGAGCACATCCCATACTGAAAGCACGGAAACATTTAAATATTTCCTCTTCTTTCAAAGGGCATTACATTTTTAAGCAAGAACTACAACCTTGATAGGTTTATTTCACTTTCCTTCCCACATTTTCCAGTCTACACAAGCCATGCCTCAGTCAACAACAGATGGCTTCAGTGAGTAAGGGAAATCACTGGCTTATTCTAAGTGATTTTAGCTCAGTGTACCACAATATGCACAAACAAAAGGGAAATCAATCATTTTTCTCTTCACTTTCAGAGGCTCTTATATCACATTCTGTTAATGATCAGGACCCTCCCTAATATACCCACTTAATTTGGAAGAAATAATTTTGGGGTTAGACGGGCTAAGGACCATGGGTAGTTAGAAAAGGTTTAAGTAAAAATAGATTAAAATCATGCCTGGGGCCGGGTAGTTGCATATAATCTAGATCACTAGATGAGATGATGATCACTGAACAAATTTCAGTACTGTTAATCTTTAAACCCAGTGTGTTTTAAAAACGCGTCCTAAGCCTACCGTAGGCTGTGTGTTTGTAGCAATAGTGCCAATCCAGTGTGCCCCAACTGGAACAGCACTTCTTCTGTGGGCCAAGCCCTGTTCCTTTACCCCCAATCAAGTCCAGTACCTACAAACCTATCCAAGAGAATCTCAATAGTGGCAATACCCTGGAGCTGGTTCTGCCAAGTTTTATTGACTCTCCCTCCTCTAAGTACCTGGGGAGGGAAGGGGGGGGGGGCTGCATGAACAGCAAATAAAGTGCAAAATGCTTTTGTTAAGTAGCATGAGGCAGAATGTGGGAGTGGATGAAGCAGGGGCGGCAGCAAGCGTACCGTGCCTTCCAGGCAGTACATATATCAATGGAAAGGAGTCACCTCCCCACAAACCAGTGCATAGAGACCAGATTCCCACCTTAAAGTGTGCTAAATGCAGAACACACTCTCCCGCCCCCCCAATGTAAATATTGATGCAAATCACATTTTTCTTTTTTGAAAAAAAGGAAAGAGGCGCATTGAGCTTGGGTGGATAATAAACAGTGCATGACTGTTGAATTCACTACTCTGAGTAGTTATGCCAGCATGAAAAATCTCCTCACAATGCAAAATTGTGGCTCATCCCCAGTTAAGCTGTGCACGTGCCATCTCTGTCACATACAAGGCAAAGCCCTCTTCCTGGAGCAACTATGCTTTTCCTCTTGGAGTGGGAGTATGTGCACTGGACTGCAAAGCATGTGGACCCCCACACAGCAGCGCCAGTCACTGGAGTCACAGAGAAAGCACAGAGCCGCTGGGTCACGCTGGTCAGTCAGCCACTCACTTGACATAATGATGCAGGGGACTAGAAAACAAACAGAAAACCCACCCAAGAACAAAGGGTTGCTCTGGAGGTCAGTGCCTAAGGAAAAACCCCTGCTCGGGTGATCCCCCAAAGGCAGTTCTTTCCATAGTTGGAAGTAAGTGAGCCACCTGGGAAAAGAAGCACCAGTAAGTGGCTCTGCAAGGGAATCCATTCCCAAGCCAAAGTGTGCAGCTAGGCTCTGGGGGTGGGGGGCGTGGACTGGAAGAAAGTCTAATCCCTCCCCCTCCAGTCAGCCAATGGTAGCATTATGGTGTGTACGCCGGAGGTGGCTGGAACTGGTTGATCACTTCATACTCTGCTGGGTAAGGTTCATTCTCCTCCATTTCAGAGAGGAGCTCCAAGGCTTGCTCCTCCTCTTCGGTGGGGTAGTGGCGCAGCAGGTTGGCAGCTGTGGCGAGGATGGAGGCCCCACCGGCTCCAGCCACCAGGTAAAAGCTGACAGCAAACGTAACGTAGACTTGTGAGCCGTGGTACTTTTTGTGCTGCTGCTGCTGCGCGAGGATCAGCTCAGAGGCCCAGTAACAGAACCCAATCACTGTGGCACATTGCAGCACTGAGGGCAGAAGCAGAAAGCAAGGAGACTTAGTGAAGGAACTGCTTGAGCAGCTTGGTACCACAACACAGAGTCGCATGGCGCCTGCCTCAGTGATGCAAAGAACATCTTTACCCCCAGCACTACTTCATAAAGAGAACTGTGAATACAGCTGATGGGACATGTAAGGCTGGAAGGTGAAAATGAAATAAAATGACAATGCTTTGATAATCTGAATTTAAGTCATGTGGACACACATTTTTCTGTTCCTTTGAACTTAAGAGACATGTTCTTGATCATGGGTTGCCATTTTGCCAGAGACAAAATCAACAAGAGACCCAATGTGGTGTATGTAATAGTTAAGTGTGTTGGACTATAGTGAACCCAGGTTCGAATCCCTGCTCAGCCCTGGCAGCTTGCTGGCTGGCCTTGGGCTGGTCCCATACTCTCAGCCTAACCAATCTAACAAGGTGGTCATGAAGATAAAATGGAGGCAAGGAGAATTGTAAAGTGTAAGCCAATCTGGGTCCCCATTGGGAAGAAAGGTAGGGTACAGATGAAGTATATAAACACCTGGCTTCTGGCTTTTCCCTCTCTTGCACTAGAAAGTGGCATGACAATTAACAAGTATTAAAAACACAATCTGATCATACAGATGTGAGGTCCTATTGCCTACACTAGGTTGGCATAGCGCTTCAGATATTTCTGTGTGTAATTTCCTGGACCAAAGGACTTCATTGCCCCATGCAGAGGGCAAAGCAAACTTATTGTAACTGTTAGAGTATTATTTATGTAATCCTATTGATATGTGTCATTTCACAGTGTAAGCCCAAGGTCTGCCCCAAGGAGTGAGCTCACACAGTGTTTTGACATAACAAAGGAGAGAATCCATAGAGGGAAAAGGTAACAAAGCCTATAGGAAATGCAGTTCCACATATTTGGGGTATATTTTCACTAGGATTAAGACAAAGGATTAATGAAAACGGTGTTGGGTTTTTTTTGAAGTTATCTCATGGGGAGGGTGAAGAGAAAGATGTGGCACCACATAGCCACTGCCTAGGATACTATTCAGCTGCCAAATACATCTGCTTGGAGCTGTGCCAGGTATCTGGTAGCCCCAGAACCAACTCCACTACAGGATTTCAAAACTCAGTTGGAAAAGGGTCGTGAAGATAAGCATCACAGAGGAAACCTAAGAGAGGGCCAGTCCCCCACCTACCAGTGACATTACCTGTGAGGATGTGGGCAAATGCATAGCGCCGAGTTATCTTCAGAGCAGGATGTTTAGGTCCAAAGACATCTAACAGGAAGGCTGAGAGGCTGCAGATAATTCCCAGGAAGCAAAAAGCAGCAATAACCCGGAGTAGTAATACTGTCTGGGGGTTCATGCAGTAGTCTGCAACAGGGAAGGGGAAAAAAAGAGAGTCCAAAACATTGAGTTTTTGCAAGCATCACTTCTGCTTATAAGAACAGAAGCTTCCTAGAGCATTCTGAGAATTCAGCTTTTTAATGGACAGCTGTGTCAGAATGTACAGGGCCTAAATATTTATTTTTCATCCACGGTGGACAGTGATATGGGTTTTTCAGGAAAATCTGAATCAGAAAATTTTTGGATTCAAATTTAAATACTTGAATAGCATCACCAAAATTTAAATCATGTTAGCAAAAGATAACAAGTACACCGCATACATGCTTGGACTATGTAAAAGCACTGGGGTCAGTCCATTTTTCATCTCACAGTCAGCCCATATGATATGATGGATACACAGCACAACAACCCTGACAACTATAGATAAACAGAATATATGTACATATGTGGGGAGGAAAGTTTTCCGTGGACAAATATTCCATAGAAAATTTTCTGCCCCACATCACTAACGATGGGTGAGATGAAGTGAAATACACAGACATGAGGCAGTCTAGACTGCTTACAATCTAACTTTTTATTTATTTGAAGTATTTATATCCTGCTTCCTGTCTTTAGACTCAAGGTGGGTAACAGCAGCAACAAGTTGCAAGAACAAAAAAAATAACTTAAATATCAAGATAAAAAAACCAAAATAAAAACCCAACAATATGCAGCATAAAACCACAGCCAAGCAGTTTACCCTCCACCTAATGCCCTCTGAAATAAAACCGTCTTGCAGACCTTCCTTAATGCAGCCAAGGAAGGTGCCCTCTGCACCCACTCCAGAGGACTGGGCCTACCACTGAGAAAACCTTGTGATGCGTCTATTGCCAAACAGGCAGCCCTAAGAAAGGGCACCAGAAGGAGAAGACTGTCTGAAGGGAGCAGTGTGACTCGTGCTGAAGACAAACGTAACATTTTTAAACATTTTAATGCCACATGAGGAGTGTGAAGCAGCTTACATTGTTTGCAGCAAGTTATGCACAAAAAAGGGACTCAGCTCTCCTTGTTTTGTTGAAGACAAAGGATCCAGTGAGCTTTTCACTTGAGCAAGTCACTCTTGGATCAGTTCCCCATCTGTGAAACGGGAATTATGCCTTAACTTACTGAGTCTGTGGGATGATTATATTTTGCTAAGATGAATAGTTGCCACAGTATGGAAGATGCTCTGGTCTTTTACAACATGAACCCTACCGTAACATCATTTTGCTTCTAAATAACCTTTCCAAAGGCCAGAGACTTATTTTTATGTTTAAATAAAATTATTCTCAGGGCACCAAATAACCAGATTCCAAGTACATGGTAAATCTACAGATCTCATGTAGGGTTCTGCCTCTGGCTGCACCAATGGCAATTGCCTTGGGGCAATTGTATAAGGGAAGCAGCTGCCCTTCATTTGCTAATGGCACAACCAGTCAACATTCTCAGCTTCGAGCTCTTAGTTTATTACTCTAGTGACAGCCTTGTTATGAGCATTTATTACAACTTGCTCCTAATGCCTTCAAGAGGATGTCTGACTCAGATCTTTCCACTTCCATTGAGATCAAGCACTTCCTTCTAGCCTCATATTGTTTTGACAGTGCTAATGAGCTTGCATATTAGCCATTCCAATAAAAGCAGGGAGTCATTTCAGCCCAACAGCTTCTGTTCCACACCGTATCTTCTCAAGACCTTTCCCACTGACCTAGGTGCTCAACACAGTGTTTTTTGTGCTTTCACCAGGGCAACAAGGTGAAAAATCCAAATCAAGTACAGTGTGGTCCATTTTGAAACACTACTAGCTCATAAGCTAATGTACAGAAAGGCAATGCCCATCACAGAGAGCCTGATCAAAAACAGACTTAAGAGAAGGAGCTCAAACTGGGCACCATGTTTTCTGGTTGCATATAATTAAATGTCATGACCTGACCACCAGTTTAATGAACCTGGCACAATTCCAAATGAAAATGGGTAGATTTTAAAGTTTCAAAGCAAACAAATATGACAGTTCTTACAGTACCATCAATGTAACCAGCACTGTAACAAGAAAAAGACAGCTACTTTTGCAGAAGAGCTTTCATCTATAATATGACAAGCAAATATATATCACTTGTAATCAATGTTCCCTCTAAGCTGTGGAGTCTTGTGAGCAAAAATTCTACATTGTGAGCTACTGGCATTAAAGTTGTGAGCAAACTATTTGGCTACTGCATAAATTAGTTTGCTCTGGAGCCATCCTTCCTGAGCTAAGGCAAAAATCAGCGAGCTGGAGGCTAAAAAACTATGAGCCAGCTCACACTAACTCAGCTTAGAGGGAACACTGCTTGTAATCCAAACAGTGGCCTAGGCTTACACAATATGCTTGCACTAGTCACATAGAATTCTTGACTTTTTAAAACTGTGAATAGCTGACACCCCTCCAATGCTAGATCACAAATTGCTTTAGAATCTCCCCTTCATTTCAGATGTTGTCTGCCCAGCTGCTAGGCATGGGCTGCCATTAGACACAAACAAGTCTGAAGCTCCTATATTTTAGGAAAGTTTCACAGTTCAAGGGATCCAGGTCCTAAATAGTCTGAAACTCATACAAGTCTGTGTATCGCTCCCACAAGATACCTGGGCTCTGCTAGACATTAAGGAAGCAAATATTTTTGATTAATTTTACCTTACACCAGACTTGTGAGCCACTAGTCACCTGTGGTGAGCTAGAGCTAATCTAGCAACCACCAAGGAAGTGAACATATGGCAGCTGGGAGAGATCTAGTTCCTCTATTCCTTCACACAATCAGTGGGTCACACAGGTAGGCAAAGGCAAGCAGGCTAGCCAACGTTTTTCTGGATAGTAATTTACATAGGTTTATTTGCAAAGCTGCCATACAATGATTGGATTGAGTCCAATGTTCTTAAAAAGTTATCATTGTGAATCTGTCCGGGGGGGGAGGGGGGGGAGAAAGACGGACCATTGGCCTTAG
>NW_015172065.1:150829-249037 GCF_001447785.1 Gekko japonicus | reverse complement strand
TGTTTCTCTTCTATTTTAGCCCTCACATTTTCCAGTCTCTGTAAGTCTGGGGGCAAAAATGGCTTTTAGAAAATGAGATCTGGGATCCAGAAGTTTCTAACAGGAAACTAAGGATTTCCCAGAAGTTCTTCAGGATATGTTGGGCAGCTGAGTCCCAGCTCACCACACTATGTAGTCCTGTTTTATATCAGTTTCACCATGACAACAAGCTGCATAAAAGCCTATTCAATAAGATCATCTGAAATCAAGCATGATACATTTCTTTTGTAGGCAACACAGTAGTCACATAACCTAATACTAAAGGAATATTCACAAAGTGCCTGATGCATTGAAGACAAAGCTAGACTGCCACAGCAAGGGACATCAGAATGATTCAGCCTCCTTTGAAGTCAATTTCCTCTTGCTCCCATCCACAGAATTATCTTCTGCTTTTATTACCTATATATTAGCATCACTGCAGATAGCACATCACAGAAGACAAAAGCCCCGAAGGTGGACAAAGTGACAAAGGGGGGGAAGAAGGAAAGAGAAAGGCAAGTTTAACAGGTGAATATGTACACATACCTAGGCTCCATTTTGGCTGGGGCTGAGAGCTATGGGATTTAAGCAATAGTCTTGAAGGACTATTTTGGGAAGCAGAGGGGGGAGGACAATGCAGGGGGCCTTCTAGGCATGAAGATTGTGGGCATAACTATTTGGTGTGGTGGTATAGTGGGAGGAACAAAAGCCACAGGTGGGGTACACTGTAATTCTCAAATGTAGCAGTTTAATAGTGGAAAGCTGCTGGGTCCGGCATAGAAGATCTGCTGGTGACCAGCCAACTGTCTGGCTGAAAATTAACTACACACGGCTGAAGTGGCAATGTTTGCAAAAAAATCAGTCGGGCTGGTTTTTATGTGTATACTCTGTGACTTGACCTTGTTGTCCCCTATCACTAACCTTAAGGTGAATAAATGGAAAAGATATCATAGAAGAGGGTGGGGATATGATATGTTAAAGAAACAGCTCTGTTAAGCAAACACATCATTTGAACAGGCAAGCACAGTTATGCAACTTCCTTGTCAGTAATGCAGACTTTTTGGTGGTACACCTGCAGCTTAAGACACTTTCTGCTTTCTGGCTACATTTAAATTGCAGAGAATTATATGCTGACAGACCCAGCCAAAGTTAAAGCACATATACAAAGATATGAAGCAATTTACTACTGTGTTAAACCATCGTTCCATCTGGCATTGTATTGCCTGTGCCAGGAGTGGTTCTTCAGCCTATGGCAGAGCAAATCTCTTCACACCTACTACCTGAAGATGCCAGGGCATCTGGGACCTTCTGCATGCCAACTATGGATTTTTTTTAAATTGAGTCGCAGTCCTACCTTAAGGGCTGCGTGTTTAAATATCCCAGTTAAGCATATGCCTTTCTCCCGTTGAAATTAGTGGGTCTTAAGCACTTTAATTTGGGCTAGACTAATTAAACACTGCACTTCTAAGCAGCGAGGATAATAGCAAAGATTACATAACACTGGCCATGCTGGCAACTAGCTACCCCAGTGCAATACAACAATCCCACCCCCCATCCAGTCTCCTAACTCTGAAACAGGAACCAGGAAGAGATAGAATTCTTCAGTATGCTGGATTTGGGCCTAGAGCTGCTGATCCTTAATATAAAGCATATATTTCACAGGAAAAGCCACAGCATGCTGTTTTGGAATAAAACAAAAAGGAGTTTCTTTCAACAAAATTCAGCTACATTATGGTTTGGGAATGAATTCACCACACTTGTACAAGCTGTTATTTATTCTTCCAGACTCACCATCACATGCAAAGGTACAAGCACACATGAAAAACCCACCTTGATTACCGTTTGCCAAAAAGACTGCATATTTGTTTGGGACCAAGTTCCCAACTTGGTAGACCTTACTTTCAAGTGAACATTATATATACATGCAGCACAGCTATAACAATCCCAAGTTACTGCGCAAAAGCATGCACTATACATTTCACTCTCACCTGCAAGCAATTCGGGGTCAACATATCCAAGTACATCAGCAACGCCCAGTTCTTGGCGAGAACAAGTGCCCCCATGAATCCGTAGCCAGGCAGGCTCTGCCAGTGCAGTACACAGAGCAGTTATGGAGAGGGCACCAGGCAGTGCAGAAGCCAGGCTCCTTTCTGGCTGCTTTGGCAAGGCACTCCCATCTTGGCCTCTTCGCCTGCGCCCACTGGGCAATACCGAGCCACTTGGGGTGTACATGGATCTCCTCTTGCTGAGATTAGATCAGCTAAATCCAATGGGAAAACTGCAGACAAAAGCACTTGAGATCTTCAGGAGAAAGCAAACATCCAGTATTGCTTACACTATTAGGCACCAGCTAAGTCAAAGAAGTCTGACAGAACACCAGCAACCGAAACAGATCATCAGATGCAGTTGTTTTCTGCACTCAGTCTAGGAACCTGAAAGAGACAATCAATAGATGCTTCAAGCGATTTGCAGATGCTTGCTTATAAGCAGCCACTCACTTGGTTGCCCAAGACAGTGAAGTTTTAAAAAGATCAGTTCCTCTTTTACCCACAAATGACTAACAGAAGCATAGCAGCAGTAAAGCTATACAAATGTGTGGGCATGCTTGTAAAACCAGCTGTATGTTTTGCAGCTACTTCCTAAATGCTGTTCACTGAAATGAACTAATTTACACTAAAATGCTTAGCACTGGGTTCAAAAATAAGATTAGATCCTGAGAATTAGATCTGAAAATGAAACAATTCTATTATAGTATCCTTTTAATGAGGACATTTTTTTAAAAAGTCACCTTTATGCACAGATGCATTATATAAAAAATTAAGTTGCACAAAAGCAGTACGTTTTAACAGTCTGTGCCTTGAATACGTTGAGCCAAATATATAGGTTCAATTTTTTTCACAACAGCAGCCAGCGTGTTGAACTCTGTACATTAGCTAGAGATGTAAATACTCCTAAAAAATAAACTGACTGAAAGAGCAAAACAGCATACATGAAGTGCTCTGAACACTCAAAGTGCCATTGTCATCATTATTAGGAGCCAGCCAATAATTCCTATTCTACGTTCCCAAAAAACAGCACCAGTGTTCAGCCTTTTTTCCTTAAGAGAGAGATTTGGGCACTTAAGAGTGTAGCCAGTGAATTATTCATTAAATTATCCAGGGGGAGGGATCAAATAGAACCACTGTTTATCTAGGGGACAGAAAAAGCATTCCCTTGTTTCACACAAAGAAGTTTGTGTCTTCCACATGCCTGACTAGTACAGAAGACCTTTTAATTTTTCACCCCAGCCTACAGAACCACTCCCAGCACCAGAACAAGAGAGGGCAAACCCTCCTGAGGCATGACCCTACATAACCTGGAAGGGATGCATTCCCTCCCCACAACTCAAGTTGGATTCCAGGCCTCACACCCCTTTACAATCAACAGTAACAAGCAGCACCAATTAGGGGCTGATTAACATAGCAACTAAGAAACTGGCAGGGCAATCCAGTTTGCTACACAGAGGCAGACCACCTCTGTTCATCTCTTGCCTTGAAAGCCCTTGGGGGTGGGCACTTCTTCTTAAAACTGCACTAGGAAAGTCAGTTCAGAACTCATCTCAGCCAAAAGCTCCCCACATAATTTTGGAATAATTTTCTCGCTCAGCCCCCCCCCCCCCTGCCAACTTCCAATATCGGGATAAAACTGGTCTACAATTGTTGTAAAGGTTTCCCTTGCTCAAAAGCCAGTGGAATCCGACTCTAGGGGGCGGTGCTCATCTCCGTTGCCGAGCCGAAGAGCCAGCGCTGTCTGAAGACGTTTCCGTGGTCATGTGGCCGGCATGACCAAACGCCGAGGTGCACGGAACACTGTTACAATTGTTGTACGATTACTTAAATAGCGAGCGTAAAGTGCTTAAAACCCCTGAGGGTGCTATACAAACACTAAGTATTGTTGCGGTTATTATAGATCGTTCTCCAAACACCCTTCTTTTTCTTTCAGACCACGCCTGCTTCCTGGCTCAGCTGCGCCTCTTGCCTTCGGTCCCCCTCGTCGGGTCAGTTCTTTGTCGCTGCGAAGGCTCCCAAGGCTCTCAGCTTTAGCCAGGCGCGCCACAGGCCCCAGTGCGTCTCTCCAGAGCGCAAGGCAGCCGCTCGGGACTCCGCTCGGGGACCAGCGGGGCTCCACCCCCTCCCTTCCGCTCGCCACGGGGCTGGGGGAACACAAAGGGAAGAGGGGCGGCCCAACCGCGCTCACCGCCGGGCCCCTTACGAAGCCCCTTCCCGGGGCACGGCTCTCCGTGATTTCGCCTGCCGCCCTCGATGGTCCTGAGAAAGCCTCTCGACACCGATCCTTACTTCCTGCTACCGACCAATAGCGGTAACCATTTCCGTTTCCTCCTCTGCCAGGGAGACGGTACGCGTCACGTGACGTCACGACGCACGGAACGCCCCGTCCTTTAAAGAAGAGGAATTTTTTTTTTGTAACAACAACAGAAAAAATACATGTATGCCTCGAGGTTTCTGCATCCGAGGCAAATTAATTTTAAAATCAATCAATCAATAAACAATAGATAATAAAGCCATTATTCGCAGGCATCCTGAGAGTTGTAGTCTTCGTGTGAAGTTTTCTTCTCTGTAATAAAACTACAACTCCCACAAGCGATAGCGGCCCGCAGAGCTTACGGCAACGCCGGTTATGGTGGAAACAGTACTGTCGGTATCACTAGTGCGCAGGTGCAAGAAGTCTCGCGGCTAGTGTGGAGGCTGTCCACTGGAGAGTGCGTGGGTAAGCAAAGCAGGTAACAAGACGTAAAGCTGGTTTACACCCGGGGATTTCGCCTCTTGGTTGCTGGCCGGGGGAAGGGAAGTTGGTGGCTCTGGGCTTTCTCCCTCTGCAGAAGCTGAGAGCCTCGGAGGAGAAGACAAGCCCTCTATTTACCCCAATGGGGAGCCTAGAGATCAGAGGAATTAGGTATCCTAGGCTGGCCTTATCGATAGATGTCAGAAGCCCTACTCCACCATCGTGTTCATTTAAAAACACCTTTAAACAGCTCCGCCTCCGAGCATACCACTAAATGGAGCACCCAAGTGCAGGTAGAGTCTCCCTTTGGATGTGAGATGCTGGGGATATTCAAGAAGGAAAGGCCCCCAACTGCCATGCTTTTCTCGATTCAGTATTCCCGAAAAACGAAGGGAAGTTGTGCCACTTTAAAGGCTAACCTCCCTTCATGACACATGAACACATGAAGCTGCCTTATACTGGATCAGACCCATGATCAGTATTGTCTGCTCAGACTGGCAGCAGCTCTCTTAGATCTGAGAACACCTGCTTCCCATCACCCTCTGGGTGGCCAGTTCTGGTAACAGGACATTGGCCCAATTTCCCAGTGATCCATCAAGCATCTTGTGTCCATAAGACAGCTTATAAATATTTCCAGTAGGCCAGCAGCTTTTCATTTAAAACTACCTGAGAGTAAACCACACTGAAAACATTGTACTTAGATTGGGTTTAGTTTGGGTTACATGTTAACTAAGAATAGTTCAGCCTGAGAATACTTCAGAGCCCGAGTGTAACCCTAAACAGAAGTACACAGAGTAGACAGTGAGAATAGGAGCTGAAATAACTCAGTCACCAGGAAAAATTTAAAGACAAACATTGCAACACTGAAAAAATTAGAATGTTACAATTTTTTATTTAAACATTTTTTGTGGATTTATCAGCTTGTCCATTTTAGGAAAAAATGGTTGCAATCTGACTATTGCAAACTTTTTAAATGCTATGAAACTTTTAAAAAACAGTTCATGGCCTTTTGTCAAATGCACCACATTAAAGCCTATTTTTATGTAGAAGAAAACTATTGGGGGAAATATTTAGTCTGAGATTAGTGTTATAAATATGATACTGTTGACATATTTATTCTTGTATAAAATTATAAAAATCTGTGATTCCATGAACCAAACATTGTGGGCCTTTACTTCCCATTACAGATAGAAATGCTTCTGCTTCTTGGAAATTCTTGGCATTTTGTCCACAGCCCAGCCTGAACTCTTTACTGGATTGTGACCATTGGTGTGGATCCTGCAAAATATATGAGTAGAGAAGAGCTTGCAGAATGGGACTTTATGGTCTTCTCCTCCCACTGCTGCTCCTCCAGAATTCTGTTACTGGGTATCAGGGACATATGGGAATAAAGTAGAAGTCTGGAGTGGGAGGCAGGAACTAGCAAAAATTTCCTTCCCCCAGAAAGTGGAGATGCCCTTCCATCATGGAATACAGACTATAGGATCCAGGTCACTGTTTTCAAGTAAACTACCTTGTTTAGTGTCCTTGCTTGTAAACACACTGAAATCAATTAACTTCACAGTTTTGTCCACCTCTGTTTTGAGCAAAAAATGTTCTGGGTTATGTTTCTAGATAGTGTGAAGGCTCTTTTTAGTGTACAAACCAATATATTTCAGTTGTTATAGCTACCAGTGAGTATGCACTCTTGAGCAGGAGTGCATTTAAATCAATTTAAGTTGCCATCACTCTTTTTGGTGATTTCAATCATTCTTTTATTATTTAAATCAATGTCATTGGCTTCAAAGCATTCTGTGGTCTCTTCCTTATCGCTCCTTAGGTTCTAGCGTGACTGTTTGGGGTTAGGATGAAAGATTCTTTGACCCTCTTGGCTCGCATCCCGGCACACCCAGATTCCCGATGCTGGTTTCTAGCCTGGAATCCTACAGGGACTCTCTTAGCTTCCTGTGGTGGGGATCGGAGCATCCGTATATGGGGCAAGGAAGGTAAGCTCAGAACGTCTGTTTGGTTATTGTTCTGGGGTGGGGGGTGGGAGAAGAAGCCAGGACAGTTAAAAACCATTTGGCTTCTGTAGTGAAGCCATAGACCAGTTCCCCTTGGGGAATCCTTTCAGGAGACCACTTTGAGAATGCATTCCATTTTACACTGTAGTGGTTAGTGAGCCAGACTAGGATCTGGGAGACCAGGTTTGAATCCCCTGTCTTCCATGGAAACTTGTGGGGTGACCTTGGGCCAGTCAAACCCTCTTAGCTTAACCTACCTCACAGGGTTGTTCTGAGGATACAATGGAGAGAACAATGGAAGCTTCTTTGGGTCCCTGTTGGAAGAAACTTGGGATATAAATGGCATATCCCCAATAATTGTTGTTGGTCCTCCTCCCTGGTTGTGCTATGTGTGTTGTGTTTTATATCTACACTAACTATTCTACATGCTTTTTTAATGTCTTAACTGAGGTTTGTTGTCATTTTTGAAATGTTTTAATTTTGGTGTTTTCCACCTAGGGAACCCTGTTTGGGTGGAAAGGTGGCATAGAGTTGTTTTAAGTCAATAAATAATACCAAAGCCAGCCCTCGCTAACTCAGTGCCCCTTTCTCAACAGGCGACGCCTGGGTGTGCAAATCAGTGCTGGGTGAGGGGCACCAGAGGACCATCCGCAAGGTGGCCTGGTCCCCCTGTGGGAACTACCTGGCTTCAGCCAGCTTTGACGCTACTACCTGCATCTGGAAGAAGAACCAAGAGGATTTCGAGGTAGCTTGAGTTCCCTTTCGAGTGTGCGTTGGTTATCTCATGGTCTTCAGTCAGTTAAAAGCTGGCACCTTCTGTCGCTGCAGAGTGATTGCAGTGTCAGTTCATCCATTTTCCTGTGCACTGTATTTAAATGATTCATATAAGATGAATGGATTTGCATATGCATGACGGGGAGAATTCGGAATGTACGGACAAAACAATTGGCTAGCCAGTTAGTAGTTATAGGTGAGAAGATCTGTTTCATCTTAAACCAAAAATATCTTTCTCTCTTGACTTCCTAGGATTGTGGCAGAGTTCTGCTTGTTTACTGTTATACTGCGCTCTCTGACATCTTTTATTAATAGCTTTTATATTCTTGTTTCTCTTAACAGGAATAGGATTTTGGAAGGGGGAGCTGGAGAGTAGAGGTGTTTTGGGTCACGCATGCTAACTTTAATGTCCACAGATTGGCCAGGTTAGGAGAGAGGAGCTCAGACATTTGTAAACTTTGCCATTTTTAATCCCTTTCCCTGCCAGATCAGTAAATAACACATTTTATCATCCAGGATTTAGTCTTGGATGAACAAGCAGAGTTGGCATCCATCACTGAGACCGGGCTGCTAAAATTGGGCTGCTGTATGCACACCAGGTTTCTTGGTGCAACAGCAGGTGCAACGTGGTGGCTTGGGTGCAGGCAATACTCCCTCTAAGCTGTGGAGCCTTGTGAGCAAAACTTCTACTTTGTGAGCCAGTGATTTGGCTACTGCATAAATTAGTTTGCTCTGGAGCCATCCTTCCTGAGCTCAGACAAAAATGTGTGAGCTGAAGGCTAAAAAACTGTGAGCCAGCTCACACTAGCTCATCTTAGAGGGAACACTGGGTGCAGGAGGGGGGCATTGCCTTGGTCTTTTGTGATTCCTGAGTAGCAGCCATGTTCCTTGTTAAACAAGCACATTTACTTTCTTGTTCTCTTGGGAGTTGGGCTCCCGAGACAGACCTGGGCTTCTTTTGGTGTCCTGTCCACTGCTACCTGACTTTCATTCTATTGGAGCTGGTAGTGCTGGTCTTGGTGCTGGAGTTGGAGATGCCCAGGGATTTGGGGGCTTCAATATCCATGTTGAGGTCATGTTGTCTGGAGCTGCTCAATATTTAATAATGGCAGCCATGGGTCTGTCTCCATGAAAACAGAGCTCTGCCTAATTTTAGATTAGGATTGAACGTGTGTTTTCTATTTCGTATTGTGAGCTGCTGTTGACGCTTTTAAGGAAGATGTTCTAGATCAGTAACAACTAGCCCTGGAATTTTCAAACTGTGTGCTGGAGAACAACAGGGTTCTTCTTAATAAATTATGTCTTTAGTGGGGGAAGAAATCAGCAGTTCGGTGGGTCGGTGCTGAAATATAGATAGAAAGCATGTGAATCATTCTCTTTTATCTTGTCTTCATCATCCACTTTACTAACCAAGTCCTTTAGCTGTATTTAATTGTATATATGAAATTGTGACTGATACATATAATACGTGGATCCTGGCAAATTGTTCTCAGTAATTTACTCATGCCAGATCCTAGTAGCCCTTCTCAGAAGAGATGTTTCTTTCTCTCCCCTATCCCACCAGTGTGTAGCTACTCTCGAGGGCCACGAAAATGAGGTGAAGTCTGTGGCTTGGGCCCCATCAGGCAGTCTCATTGCCACCTGCAGCCGAGACAAGAGCGTCTGGGTTTGGGAAGGTGAGACTCTGGGGGAACTGGTTTGGTTAAGGGGGACTTCTCAGTTTATTCATATATATTTGATAGTTATAAGGCAAACTAGGGTGGCATCCAGGCATAGGATGGGAGGGAGAGTGGGAAACACTCCATCTCCTGGCTTGGCTCATTCCCACTTCTGTGTTGCAGTGGATGAAGAGGATGAGTATGAGTGCATGAGTGTCCTGAACTCCCACACGCAGGATGTCAAACATGTCATCTGGCATCCCAACCAAGAGGTGAGTAGCTCCCTTCCCTTGTCAAAAAAGAAGCACATTTTCCAAGCATTTTCACCTCTTCCCTTTTCTGAATTAGCTCCACATTGTAGTGTCCTTCCCTTACAATCCTGTACCAATGATCTGCTGCAGAGGTTATCTCCCACTGCTGCTGCCTATGAGGATCTGTGGATTCAGACGTTAAAAACAACCATAGCATTAGAAAGAGGAACTGAATTGGGCATTTTGACCCTCTCTTAGGACCATCCATGGGCATCTGCAGAAAAGCAGCTCTTCCTACACTCCTGAACTGGTTTAGGATAAGACAGAAGGAGATAAGTAATTCCCACAAATCCAGTATGGATCAGTGAAGGCACGGTCAGCCCCCCTGGTCATGGCTGTGGTGAAAGGCTTCAGGGATCTCAGCCTTTCCTGGACCAGGGCCTCATTTTCTTGCTCCAAGAGGAGAGGGACTGTTGCCATGGTGGTTGTGCTGAGCGAATTTGTGGTCTTCTGTGTGCTCCTTTTGAGTGGGGGCTGCTAGATCAAGGGCAGAACCCCGTGTGCATTCTGTGCTAAGAAAATCAACATTCTGCAATCTCTATAAATTATACAAATTTGTATCTCTCTTATTTTGCATAATTTATTCAGCTGTTTTTGGCAGTCATGGGAGGGGCAAGTACTCTGGAGTTCCACCACAACCACTTGAAATTTTATTTGGCAGCCTCTGTTGGCTTCTGAGATTCAAGCAGCGAGCCATTTCGCAGATAAAGTCCTGGCACTTCGCTGTGACCTCCCCGCCACAATTGATACAGTGAGAGAACTCGAGGCCCCTTGCACGTCTTTGAGGCCGGGTTTAGAATGTTTTGACCCACTCAGCCTGGAGGAGGCTGACAGGTTGTTCGTATCTGTGCGCCCAACCACGTGCGACCTTGATCCGTGCCCCTCCTGGCTGGTTAAAGCCGGCCACGAGGGGTTTCGAGGTGCACTGCGGGAGATTGTCAACAAGTCCCTCATTGAGGGACGGTTCCCCGGAGCACTCAAGGAAGCGATGGTCCGCCCTCTCCTAAAAAAACCATCCCTGGATCCGGCCGTATTGGCCAACTATCGGCCGGTTTCCAATTTGCCCTATTTGGGCAAACTTATAGAGAGGGCGGTGGCAGCACAGTTACAGGGCTACCTGGATGAGGCCTCCATCCTCGATCCCTTCCAGTCCAGCTTTCGCCCGGGTCATGGGACGGAGACTGTTCTGGTCGCGCTGACGGATTACCTCCGTAGGCATCTGGATCGTGGCGGCGTGGCTGCACTGGTGTTGTTGGATCTGTCGGCTGCGTTCGACATGGTCGACCACCAGTTGCTGGCCCACCACCTCGCCGACGTGGGGATAAAGGGGCTTGCCTTGCAATGGCTCGTCTCCTTTCTCCAAGGTCGGGGACAGAGGGTGGAAATGGGGAACCAGCGGTCCCGAAGGCACCCCCTTGAGTGCGGAGTGCCCCAGGGAGCCGTGTTGTCCCCAATGCTATTCAACATCTATATGCGCCCCCTCGCCCAGATTGTCCGGAGGCACGGGCTTGGGTGTCATCAGTATGCTGATGACACCCAGCTCTATCTGATGTTGGACGGCCGTTCGGACTCTGTTCCCGATGACCTTTCTCGGGCATTACAAGCCGTGGCTGGTTGGCTCAGGCTGAGTCGGTTGAAACTAAACCCGGCAAAGACGGAGGTCCTGGGCCTATGTCGGACCGGCCGGGAATTAGGGCTCCTTCTCCCGACCTTCGGCGGGGTGCCTTTGGTGCCTGTGCGGGAGGTTAGGAGTTTAGGAGTGCTCCTGGACTCTTCATTAACAATGGAGGCCCAGGTGGCAGCCACTGCTAGGTCAGCCTTTTACCATCTGCAGTTGGCCCGGCAGTTGGTCCCCTATCTCAGCGGCGAGGACCTGGCCACTGCGATCCACGCGACGGTCACCCCGAGGCTAGACCACTGTAATGCTCTCTACTTGGGGCTGCCTTTGTTGCAAATCTGGAAGCTGCAGCTAGTGCAGAATGCTGCAGCTAGGCTGTTGATGGGTCTCTCGAAGAGGGACCACATCCGGCCGGTGCTGCAAGCGCTGCACTGGCTGCCTATAGCATACCGGATTCGCTTCAAAGTGCTGGTTCTCACCTTTAAAGCCCTGAATGGCCAGGGTCCAGTCTACCTGAGGGACCGCCTCTTCCCGTATGTTCCCCCAAGAGCGCTGCGATCAGGGAGCCTGGACCTCCTTGAGGTTCCAGGCCCCCGGGACATCAAGCTTGCCCAAACCAAGGCCAGGGCTTTTTCGGTGGCGGCTCCTACCTGGTGGAATGAGCTCCCGGTGGAGATCCGGGCCCTGCGGGACCTTGTACAGTTCCGCAGGGCCTGCAAGACGGAGCTCTTCCGCCAGGCTTTCGAGTAGGAGCCGCCGCCACTGCCACTATACCACCATCGTGGCGTGATTTACCATCTACCTGGCCTTGGGTAGGGAGAGACGCCGCCCTGAAGAGGAACACTACTCTGGCGCTCCGGCTTTTACATCATCGGCCGCCACTAAAGATCGACCATCTTGAACTTTTTAACTGAACGGTAGAGCACCTTTTTTTAATTTGTATTTATTGAAGTTTTAATGTAACTTTTGTTTTATTCCTGGCGTTCGCCGCTTGTTTTGCCGCCCTGGGCCGTATGGGTAGGGCGGGATATAAATTACAGAATAAATAAATAAATAAATAAATAAATTGCCCATATGGACACTTCCCAAAGCATATTCACAGCCAAAAGGGACTAGAAACTTGCCACTTTTTTTTTTAATGAAAAATGGGATTTGGGAAGATGGGTTCCCTCTGTTCTTCCATAGAATTGCTCAATAACAGCAGTTCTGCTGAAGGTCCCTCAGGTCTTCTTCTACTGACTCCCAGCCCTCCTCCTCAGACACTTATATGGCATTCTTGCTTCTTTGTGCTTGCCAGCTGCTAGCATCGGCCAGTTATGATGACACAGTGAAACTGTACCGGGAGGAGGAGGATGACTGGGTGTGCTTCACCACACTGGAGGGCCACGAATCCACTGTGTGGAGCTTGGCCTTTGACCTGAGCGGAGAGCGCCTGGCCTCTTGCAGTGATGACAAGACAGTGCGTATTTGGCGCCAGTATAAACCAGGCAACGAGCAAGGTCAGTATCACTGTTGCTGCATTGGAGAAACCTGAGGCATCCCAGCCGAGTGGAAATGCAAGAGTGTGAGAGCGAATTGGTTACAGGGCAGTACCAAAGACCCCTATTCTAGGCCTAGTACCTTTTACATGTGGTCTGTAAAGGTCAGACATACACTGATTTTGGACCTCTAGATCTGTGTTTAATTTCTGCTCTTCATTATTGTGGAGGTGCTTGAAAATATGGGGGTTGTTTCTGAAAATGGGCACAGCATTTAAGCAGCTACATTCCTCCAATTGAGTCCAAACTATAACTTCTAAGGAACTCTTGCAGTCCCTATAACGGATTTATTGTGGCAGAATCTTTGTGTGTATGTATTGTCCAGTCCAGGAAGCATTCTTTCATTTGGCAGAATGAATACCTTGGATCTGTTGGAGAAAAGTAGTGAATGTGCAGGGTCAAGAGGCATCTTACGTAGTTTGGCCCTTAGGAAAAAGGATGCAGCTTGGGTCAGAGACGCAGAGATCCAGTGCCCACAGCTGAAACACAGGAGCAGAGAGGTCTGGATTCTTGAGTCTTGAACCATTGAGCTACAAGTACAGGGCGGGGCTGTGGCTCAGAGCATCCACTTTGCACACACAAGGCTGCAGGTGCAGTCCCCAGCCTGAAAGACCTCTTACCTGGAAGCTATTGGACCAGGATTTCCAAAAAATCCCGGATGTGAATAACATACCAGTACTGAGATCCAAGATTTTTTGGAAATACTGAAATTTTGGGGAGTTCCAATAGACCCGAACTGAAAAATACTGACTTAAAAAAAATTGCACACCCCTACTGACCTCGAGAAACCAATGAAGACCAATAGAAGAAATCTATATGTCTGTAAAGAGTCAAAGAACCCCCATACCCCGGGAAGATCAGCCATATTGGTTAGGAAAGCACTGCCTGGAGGGCATTTGCTCCATATTAATGTCTGAGGGTATACAGAGAAGAGCTCATAGAAAGTTTCTTTTAGGGATGAGTTTTAAGCACTGCTGGAAAAAGGGGGAATATAATTTTGAAGTTTACAGTTTTGTTTAGTAACGTATGGACATATGCAAAAGTAAGCATTTAACAGCCTGGGGATTATATATGCTCTATTTTTCACATCTCCCCAATCTCTTATAAACCAAATTAAAAATTTTATTTATACTTTTAAACCCTGTGGTGTGGGGACGAACCCCATTGTTGAGACTGCTTCCCCTGGAGCTCTCTCGACCATGGGCCAGGAGCATTCCATGTCCCACATTCTTCTTGGAATCATAGAAGATAATCAGTCTTACTAGAACAAGGCACCCCAGGTCTTTGCACTGAAGGATAAAGTACAGGCAGTACGAAGAGTCCAGGATACCTGCATGCTTTGGATGATAAATGGGGAACAGGACTGCAGCTAAAACTACAGGGTCTGAACATACAAAGACCTCTGTTTCAACTTTGATTTCTAAAGGCCCCAAAGCAAGAGGATTTAGAGCTTAAATTTTCTTCTGTCCCAGTGGCCTGTAAACCAGGAGCAGGCAAGGCTGTGGTTTAAGCAGAGCTGCTCATGTATTGCAGGTGTAATCTGCAGTAGCACCGATCCCACGTGGAAGTGTGTCTGTACGCTGTCTGGTTTCCACACAAGAACCATCTACGATGTGGCATGGTGAGTTGAGGGTCAGCCCTGTGTCAGAGTCGTTTAACTGTTTTTAGAGATCAGTGTGAGCATGCCGTAATTTTTTCCTCAACTGTATCTCTGCAGGGCGTGGGTATGTTGCATCTCAGAATAGCTGCCCACCAAGAAAACTAACACAACAGGGATCTTTTGCTGTGAGAACAGAGAACTCTGTCTCCTCTTGAACAGAATTTATCACCATAATGGAGGGGAGGGATCAGAGACTGCAGTAAAGGCATATTAGGTGTGTTTGGCTAGTGTTCTACAGCTGTTGACCCTCTAAGCTGTGGAGTCTTGTGAGCGAGCAATTTGGCTACTGCATAAATTAGTTTGCCCTGGAGCCATCCTTCCTGAGCGAAGTAAAAAATGTGTGAGCCGGAGGCTAAAAAAACTGTGAGCTAGCTCACACTAACTCAGCTTCGAGGGAACACTGCTGTTGACACATATATTAGAAATAAATGTGAAGCAGCTGCAAAGGTCATGTTGGTGCATGATATGTTGACGTTGCTACCCCACTGAGGGCTACAAAAACTCTTGGACTAATCAAGCCTTGGCAACCTGAAACTAATTCTCTGTTGGTGCAAAATCCACCTATCACCTGTTATTCTTGTTGAGACTGCAATATTTGTATTGAAAACACTCTTTTAATTGCAGTAGTTTCACACCCTATTTGAAGAGTTAATATGTCCAATCAATAGAGTACTAAATACCAATTGATAAAAACAACCATAACAAGTGCAAATGAGATTTCACTCTTCTGTGATATGTCTTTTGCATCCATCGCTAAGGAAGCCAACTGCTGTTGTTCCATTCTTTGCAGGTGCTACTTGACAGGAGCCCTAGCTACTGCCTGTGGAGATGATGCAGTCAGAGTGTTTGAGGAAGAGCCGCTCTCGGACCCCCAACAACCTATCTTCACATTGACCGCCCACATGGCCAGGGCCCACTCTCAGGATGTGAACTGTGTGGCCTGGAATCCTAAGGAGCCTGGGCTCCTGGCATCCTGCAGCGATGACGGGGAAATGGCCTTCTGGAAATACCAGCGCCCTGAGGCTTAGTGAAGCGTAACAGTGTTTCCCTGTGCCACATGACAGTAGTGTAGTCCTTTCTGCTACTGTTTCTAAGACTATTAGCAGTGCCACATTCAGAGGCAGCAAGCTGGGTCAAATCCTCTCACAGTACAGGCAAATAAGAAGACAGATCATGTAACTAAAGCTTGCTCTGAATGGTTCCCCTTATCCTCCAAGACAGTGAGGTAGCAGCTCTCTCAGGAATCATGCATTAGGAACAGACCATCTTTTAGCCAAAGGAGAGAAACCTTGAACTGGTTGCTGCCAGCTTCTCTTGTACAGATTTGACACTGTTGCCCTGCTGGTCATAGTGGGCTTACTGCTGAACACTGCCCCCCCCTCCCGGATTTTATTTGCTACGAATCCTGTAAATGCCTGGTTGACGGGTTCTCCTTTTTTGCACTGTAACTGTGCTAATTTCTACTAGTATATTGTACATTTAAAATGTATTGTTGCATGGGGTGGTGGTAGCAGAATGCACAAATGCAGAGTGAAAGGACATTTAGTGACATGACATTTCATGCAAAACAAGTAAAAAGTTACTGTGATCATAGACTCTTGGCCCTGTTTGTTGAATATTAGGTTTAGCATTTGGGTCAAGGGAAAGTATTGAAAGGGTCTACTTATCCCGTGCCCACTCAGATTTTCCCCACTATTAGTTTTTTTTAAATGGAAGAATCATCTCATTGTACATAACACTAGATCTCATGGTTTGCTTGATACAGTGATAAATCTGCAAGGTACAAAAAATGTTGCATTGGGACAAATTTCAACAAAGGAGCTTCAGCCTAGAAAACAGCCCCTGACTGCAGTGATCATGGGAATGAAACAAGGAAGAAGAGCCCTCTGATTGTGTCGCTATTTGAAGCTCAGTGGTGGGAGATGGACAAATCAGGACAGATTTGCTCCGTCAGTAAAAACACCAATCCTTTTTCTTCAAATCTGGAATTCATTCTTGAACATTTTTATTTTGGAAAACAAATAAGAGACACAACATGGGTCCCATGTATGCCCCTTTCTAAAATACTTACATTGTACTTCTGCCTGTTTTGTTCATCAATATTAAAAGCTGTTCCAGAAGCTAGAAGAATATGGAGGTAACTCCTCCAGTGCCTACTGACCACGACACGAAAGTAGTAAGGAATGGGAGGGCCCTGCCTCGAGGCTTACAAGAGGCCTCTTGAGAACCTGCCTTTAAAAGGAGGGAGGAAACGGGAAGAGTCCACATGCCACATCTTCGGCAGCAGGCAGCCTTTGGTACCAGTCCAAGCAGCCTCAGACCTGTTCTGAACAGTCCAGCAACAGACTATACTGAATGCGCCACTCAGTCAGAATCGCTGTCACTCTCTGCCTCCTTCACATCGACGCTGAACTTGTACTCCTGATCACAACCCATGTAGGCATCACTCATGAAGTAGAGGGTGTAGTTGTGAGTCCCAGTGGCCGGGGCCACAAAATCCAGTTTCACCTAAAGGAAGAGAAGCTCAGTTCCTATCCTTTGCTTTTGCATTTACAGCCAGCAGGAAGAGTTAAAAAAGATTTAACAAGGGCAACCCTGCCCAGTGTCACACTGCCATTTAGGAAAGTCAAATAAAGCAACATCCCAAGGGGTCCTCTCAGCTGGACAGCTCAGACCATGCCCTCCTGTGGCCCAGCTTATCCCTGCCCTGCAGTCAGAGGGTGGGCCAAGCCATTCCCTTCACTCAAGTTGAGAAGGCTTAAGCTGCAAGGTCCTGGCCCAGCACGCTCATGAATGCATTCCTGTCCTCTCCCTGTAAAGACCATTTTCCCAGATGAAATGAACTGCAAGCATTTCCCAGCTTACCTTGGCTTTCTGCTGCAGAGTCAGCCTCTTAATGGAGATGAGGCTATTAGACTTGGAGTCTCCAATCACCACCCACCAGCCTTCCTCACGTTTCTGCAGGGGGGAAGGAACAAGAAAATGAGGACAGATATGGCATCCTTCTTGACCACCTACACATCAGAACCCCCTCCTTGTTTCTTCTTCCCCATATGGGGATCCCAAATAGAAGCATCAGCCACTGGCTAGCTGGAAATTCCCCATCAAGGACTCAAAATACCTGTGGGAAGAGGGGTGCAATCACTGGCCCTGTGACCTCCTCCTCTCGCTCGAGCTGCACCAGCACCACCACTGGCCCACCACTGCAGAGACAAACCAGGGTAAACTTTAGTCACGTGCTTTGCCAGGGTATGGCATTTACTTACACTGCAGATGAGTTGAGCATACTCCCTGATACACTACAGGCAAGCGGTTCAAAAGCAAACATAACAGCTCAGCAATCACAGCGCACATGGTGTCTTTCGGTGCAGAATCCTGATAATCTCAACTTTCATTTAAATGCTTAAAACTACTTATTGCAAAAATCCTGAGCAGCTTTTCTGATTAGAAATTGGAAGAAAAACGATCAAAGCTTCTATATTTCACAGTTCTCGCTGGATTGCAGTGTTTGTTGCAGCAAAGCAAATGTGAGTCTTGTAGGTTATCATCCATGAAAATTTAATGGAATAAAGTGTTACAGTGCCACAAAACTCCTATTTTTGTGCACCACAAGAGCACATAACATCTTGCCTTTCTCACAGAGAAACATGGGTGGATTACAAAAAAACCCAAAACACAACAGCACGAGACATTCAACAAACAGTCCAGTAGGACTGGGATTATAGAACTGGACAGCAATGCTAACAAAAGAAGAAATCTGAGGCATCGTATACCATAAGGCAGAAAATGGGTCACAATTCAGAAGTGCTTTGCCTACATTATTATGTCAAACCCATAAAGTAGGTCCATATTATCCAATGTGAGGGGCCCCCACGTAAGGGAGAATGGTTTGCAAAAGGACACCTTTTGAAGTATGATTTGAATTGGGTCATAGCTCACTCCCTTAGTTGTACTAGGTCGTCTTCCAAGGATCGAAGGACTGTGCTACTTCCTTCATTCAGCACAAAGTACCTGATTTCTCATACCCACCCTTCAATCTGTCTCCCAGTCCTTCATAATTGCATATATTCTGCAGTTCCCCCCCTCCAGAATTAATGCTGTCTGTCCAATCTTCATTGGATTTAGGGGGCTCCCCTTCAACATTTCAGTTGTGGTGACAACCTTGTCCACCTGGCAACAAGACCTCCCCCCTGCCCCTTACCTGCGGATGCCGTCCTTTTCCACCACCTCGTAGGAAAGCTCAATGTTGGGGTAGCGATTACAGAAGCGAGCCACATCAGCAATCTGTGCATCGGAGAGCTGCAGCAGAGCACTGCGGTCCTCGTCTTCCATTTCCATGATGTCGAACACACTCTCCACCCCCTGCAAAGAAGGAGAGACTGGATGAGCCAGTTTGGTGTAGTGGTTAAGTGTGCAGACTCTAATCTGGGAGAACCAGGTTTGATTCCCCACTCCTCCACTTGCACCTGCTGATGTGACCTTGGGTCAGTCACAAGCTCTGGCACACAGCTGTTCCTGAAAGAGCAGTTTGTGTCAGAGCTCTCTCAGCCCCACCCACCTCACAGGGAGGGGAAGGGAAAGGAGTTTGTAAGCCGCTCTGAGACACCTTTGGGTAGTGAAGGGCAGTGTATAAATCCAATCTCTTCTTCTTCAACAGGACTTTGCAGTCTTCATTGTCAACCTGCCTGCAACCTCCACTCACCTTATCTGTGCAGCGCTTGATGTGCTCCGAAGTGAAGTGGGGCAGCTGCTTGAGATAGGAATCCTTTGACCACATGGCCTGGGTGACCATCTGTGCCAGCTCCATGGCTGCCAGAGCAGGGCTCAGCCAGCCATTGCTGGACAGGACATCGACACAGGCTTGAATTAGCCGAATCGCCTGGGAAAAGGAGATGGATTGAAAAGGTTTAGGGTCTCTGCTGTTGGAGCTAAAAGGAGGAGTGTCAATTCTCTTGCAAAGGCAGGATATAAATGTTGGAAATAAATAAATAAATAATAAATACAGGACCAGAAGGGACCAGCCAGTCCCCATTAATGTTCATCTCCCCATGGACTCTTAATAAGCAGGCACCTGTGGTTACTTCTGGCGCCCCTCGTGCCCCCACCCTTCCCCTCCCATACCTTGCTAAGGATCTCCTCTGTGTCGGACTGTAGTTCCGCACTCAGCTGCATCCGTGACAAGTGGGCCTGGAGCAGGAGGTTGGTCTTGACGTGAGGGTCATTGAATTTGGGATTATTCAGCTTGTGGGGCACTTTCTGGGCAAGCTGAGGAAGCAGAGGGAAAGCAGAGATCAGTACATGGCACTTTTATATTTGCTAATGTGCCTTCCTTGGTGTAAGCAACAGCTGGTGATGGGTGAGGCAATTAAGAGAAAAGGTGCCTCAAGACATTTTATTCACAATCCCTTCAACCTGTCTTTCTCCTGTGATGGACTCAAAGTGGTCAAATCTGAGTTCCATCCCCCTAAGTTACGCAATAAACACATTGGGGTCCTCTTATACACAGATGACGCTGTTTTACTTTCAAGGACCCCGGTAGGCCTGAGGAAAGCTATGAACACTTTCACCCAATACTGTTGTGAAAATAAACTAGAGGTCAATTACTCCAAAACAAAAGTAATGGCCTTTGCAAAAAACAAATCGCCAAAGACTTATCGTTGGTCTCTAAATGTGATTCCGATTGAACAAGTTTCATATTTTAAGTACCTGGGAGTTTTCTTCCAGGCAAATGGTTCAGGATCAGAGAATATAAATGCTGTTGTTTCAGAGGCCAAAAGGAGCTCTGGGGCGATTCAAACATTTTACTGGAACAAAGGGAGTAAATGTCCTGTGGCTGCCCTTAGATTACTTAAGGCTAAATGTTTGTCTCAACTCACATATGGAGCTCCCCTTAACATTACAGCAAACCTTAAGAAAGCAGATAAAGTTCAGTCAAAATTTTTGAGTGCAATTCTACAAGCCCCTAATGGGGTGCCAAATGCCCTTATTTGTATAGAGACAGGCATGATTACGGTTGAGGCAAGGCTATGGATTGCAGTGATAATGTTTTGGTTAAAGCTAGTTTTTCTACCCAAGGGACTGACTGTTTTAATGATGTTAGACCATTTTGAACCCCCTTGGTTTAAGGTGCTAGATAAGAAATTAGCCTCTTACAGTTTGTCTAAACAATATTTGTGCTCTATGGGTTATGAAAAGGCCAAGTCTATGACAAAACAGAGAATCTTGAATATCTCAAGACAACATGATTTAAATCTGATAGAGAAATGGCGAGTCCTCCTGGCTCCAGGTAACAGAGTAATCCCTATGCCTTACCTTTCCCATTTATTAAATCAGAACTGCAGAAGAACGTTTACACTAATGCGTTGGGATGTACTCCCATCTGCAGTCCTGGAAGGAAAGTTTAACAAGACTCCTTACAAAGAAAGGATATGCCCCTGTTGTGCGGATAGTATTGAGTCTCTAGAACATGTAATTTTTTATTGTAAAGCATACAACATCTGTGAGTCTCTTCCTTTCCCTAAGACACTCCCTTTCTTTCACAGGCAAAGAATCTGCCTTTTAAGAAATTTGCTATCGGATAGCCACACAGAAGTTACTTACCGGGTGGCTAGGTTTGGATGGCTTGCCCTAAGAATTAGAAAACCTTTAGTAGCTCGAAAAGAGAATAATTAAGATTAAGTTTTATGGATTTTAACCATTATGGTTTTTTTATAACCAGTCTTAAAATTCTGTTCCTATTTTAATGTGTTTTTTTCTATGTTATAAAATGTCATCGGTTTATGTTTTGGTCAATGACCGTGAATAAAACTTATCTATCACTCCTCACATACTGCTTTTGGTGTCCCCCTTTATTTCACCTCTGAATGTCTCTTGCCTTGAAAACCCTTGGCTGTGACTCGATGGCACTTTCCACCACAGCCCAAAGCTTAGACAGAGCAGAACACAAAATACGTTGATTATCATATAACTGTATTTGCCTCAAGAAACTAGCTCTCAATATCTGAGCGGCCTTGCTGTAAATTTTGTCACCTCTCTTCTGACTGGACATGAGGTCAAGGTTTGGCTATTCTGCATTTCTGTCCTGCTTTTCTATCCATACAGGAAGCAGATGACAGGTTACAAAGCCACAATGCACACCTGCATCCTCACACAAACAGCAATTATCAGATACCAACCAAATGAACCCCACCTTCTTTCAGAAGCCACACAGAGTTCTAGTTCTTTCAATCAGTTCTCTAAAAAAAAGTCCTCTTAATCTTCACCCTCTCTCTCCAAGAAGGAATAAGCTCTGGCAGCCTCCTCTTGGGACGGAGCTCCAGATTTCCAACATGGAGAAGTGCCTTGCTCGGTACCCTCATCATTGGATCTCATAGACAGATGGAATTTGGCACACAACCTCATCACTGCCATACATGCATCTGACATCTTACAAAAGGGCCAACTTGCATAACGCTATTGCTTCACTTTGTCTATGCTACAGCCTGAAAGGGGTTTGTTCTCTACTGATGAGAGGAAAGCCAACCCCAGAGGCATTAAAGCAAACAAAAAGAATATCACCCAAATTAATTCCTATCCAGTACCCAAAGGCTTCAGTGTTGCCCCTTCCATGTGTCCCTTGAAATCTGGGGGGGAAGGGGGGGTCTGTCTCTCCTCACCTGCCGCAGAAGGTTGTCCTCGTGGTGCCTGATGGGGATGTTCTCATACTCAGCAGCATTCGAAATTATTTCAATAAGGCCTCGCACTTTTGTCTTGGCGTTCAAGGACATGCTGAAGAGTTCTAGAGGCGGAAAGTTGAAAAGAGGGACATCATAAAAGTTGAAAGAAGGTACTGCAGCCTCAAGCAGTACATAATGTGCACCATGTTGTGATCAGGTGCTGCGGCGCCTGTCCCTCCTTACCAATGGTGGTGTAGTTGATGTAGTAATAAGCCGCGATCATGCCCAAGTTCAGAGGTGCGACATCCATCTCATCCTCAATGCTGATGCACTTGGACTGCTCCAAGTCACTGAGAGTCTGCTCCACCAGCTCAGACAGGTGGTCAGAAAGGTGCCTGTGGGAAACCCCTGAACCAAGAGATGGGAGTCAGATACCGGTACACTCAAAAGGCTTGGAAACACAGCAGAGCTTCACAACGACCGATGAGATCTTCCATTTTGAAACCGCTATCACTAGGCAACACAACTGTTAGCCAGTCCTGCTATATATCCTGTCTAAAGATCCAGACTGACAAGAGCCCCAGATCAGCGAAAGGCAGGCTAAAAATAAAGCAAGCAAGACAAACAAACACAGCAAGCAGCAAGCGAGCTGTGTTACAAGGAGATATCTGCCTCAATGCAAGCACGGGTTGAAATCCTTCCTCAAGCTCGTTACACCTTGCAGAACCTTTCATTTTAAGAATGTTTCTGGACCTCATAAGTCCTGCTATATATCCTGTCTAAAGATCCAGACTGACAAGAGCCCCAGATCAGCGAAAGGCAGGCTAAAAATAAAGCAAGCAAGACAAACAAACACAGCAAGCAGCAAGCGAGCTGTGTTACAAGGAGATATCTGCCTCAATGCAAGCACGGGTTGAAATCCTTCCTCAAGCTCGTTACACCTTGCAGAACCTTTCATTTTAAGAATGTTTCTGGACCTCATAATTATGCCACGGAAGCTTGCTGGGTGACCTTGGGCCAACCTACCACACAAGGCCTGTTGGTGTGAGGATAAGGAGGAGGGAGAATAATATTGTAAACTGCTTTGGGTCCCCACTGGGGCAGAAAGCAGGGTACAAATATCTAAATAAGTAAATAACCAAACAACAACAGTGGTGTAGGGTCACATCACTCTGACGTCCATGCAGTGAAGTGCCGCCGATAGTGTACAACTTGCCTAAGGCCACTCAGTGAGCTCATGGCAGAGGTGAATTAAAAGTCATGTTTCCCAGTTCGCTGTTTTGTTAGGCCAGACTAGCTCTCTTTCAATAGTCTAGGCCATCTTTTGGATTGCTGCAATAACACTAATGCAAATACTCTTAACCTACTTTAAAATGCCCTCAAAGCATGAGACAAGGTAGCTCTGCTCTCAGATGACAAGGTTGTAGCCAGTGGAGAGAAGATTTTCCAAGCAGCCCTACACAATTCAATTAAAATTCACTCTAGTTCTACTCTGCTGCTGCTTCTGTCCTTTAGTTGTGGAAGGCAGGGGAAAGATCAAACCAAGCACAGGACTTGGGGCAGGGGGCTTGCTCTCCCACCTTGCAGGTTGTAATAGTTGGGGTTCTGAGTCATCCTGCGGTACAGGAAGGTCCAGGTAAGGTAGTCCACAGCATCCTGCTTGTTCTCAATGGTCTTGGTGACAATCTCAGCATTGAAGTGATCATGCATGCAGTGGTCCAGATGAGACTCAACTGGGAGAGGTTCATACAGGAACTTCTTGAAGAAATCCTGAAATTAAAGAAGCAGGGAAACCAAAAGAAATGACTTGGGAAGTTTCAAACTCAGAAGTAGACCCATCTTCCACCTCTGCACCACAATGTCATAAACTGGAGAAATGTAGTTCACGTGACCACTTGAAGCTGCCTTATATTGTGTCTATCAAGGCCAATAATTGTCCACTCTGTTGTCTGTTATCACAGAACAAAGTCAAGTTATCAACTCCGCTGGGAAGAGGACCTAAACCAACAATGGGAAGACAAAGATTGGGACTTGAGCTGGGCCTCCCCAATGAACAAATCTACAATATTTAACCTTCGACTACAGAATTTCAAATTGCTCACAAGATGGTACATGACCCCAAAACAACTAAACAAAATTAACAAAAACAATGACTCCACATGTTGGAAGAAATGCGGGCAGACAAGCTCCTACGTCCACTGCTGGTGGAGTTGCCCGGTAATTTGTCAATTCCAAGAAATCCTGAAATTAAAGAAGCAGGGAAGCCAAAAGAAATGACTTGGGAAGTTTCACTCAGAAATAGACCCATTTTCCACCTCTGCACCACAATGTAATCCATACGAAATTTAGAAGGCTCTGGTCACCGGTGGTAAATTATATGACGAAACACGAAATACTCCCCATAAACCTCAATTATCATAGGTGGTTGTTCTTATAACACATCACCTATCTTCACTATTTGAATAGATGAATAAGTCTACATCTACTGTTCGGTTTCTAACAGAGTTGCCATAAGATAAAATACTGAGTAAAAAAGTATAGTTAAAAAGATCATCAAGATTTTTATCAGGGATCCCTATAGTTCATAGTTTAACCGTTACATATAATGGTTACAACTCTTATCTCCCTTTATTGTATACCCTCCTGTCATTTTCGAGTTTGTGATATTTCTTTTTCTGCATTCAACTGTACTATTAAGTAAAAGAATAAAAATAATATTTAAAAAATAATAATAATTGTCCACTCTGACTGACTGAGGCTCTCTGGTCGAGATCACATCACTTACTGCCTGATCCTTTTAATTGGAGATCCTGGGAATTGAACCTGAGACCTTCTGCACATCAAGCAGATGCTCTGCCACTGAGCCACAGCCCTACTTCACTTTCTCCTTGCTGGTAACATTCCTCTCGGGAGTAGCTGCTTACCCTTCTTCTCTTCCAAGCAACGTTCCCTGTTCCCAAAGTCAGGGTGTGACATTGCTAGATGCTGCAGCAAGCCAGAAACAGCAGTTTGTCCAGAGAGCACTGAAGAACTTTCAGTCTGCTGAGCGGCCAGTGAGGAACTTGTGCTGCAGAGAAATTCCTTCAAACCAAGCTCATGGATTCAGCAGCTGCCAGGTGAACCCAAAAGGCAGAAACCATTTCGAGCTTCTCTGTGATAAGCAAACCAGAGCAAAATGCTATCTTGTACCTGTTTTATTACTGAATACTTTTCTTCTTTGGAGCAACAGGTTATCTACTCTGACCAAATGGCTGATCAAATTCAAAACAAACCACTCCTAGAGAACATGTGAAAGAATGTATTGTTTTGAAATGCTTACAGGTGTTCTCCCCTGTCTAGCAATTAAGTCCAACCTCTCCCTCTCCCTCGCTCACCTTCTTGGACCCCTGGCACATGATGACACAGCGTCCCTCGTCATCCTGCAATGGGCGATTGGCATGGCCTACCATCTGCAGCACATCGTAGATCGGGTAATCCACATACCTGGCACACAGAATAATACACTCAGTTAACAGAGACTGATGTAAGGGAATTTAGAACTCTTTGGGGGGGCTGTCTGCAATAAGCATGGCAAGCCATGTGGCTGGATGACGTGAATCAGGTTTCTTTACTGGGGCTGGAGAAAGCAGAGCTGGGACTCCCAAAATGACAGGGATGCTGAGGCACCTCAGCAGAAGTTGAGAGGTGTTGCGCCAAAGAACTGATTGGAGCACCACCCAAACACACTCTGACTTCCACAAGTGTACGAGGAACTACCCCCACACTTTCTCTGATCACAGCTGACAGTAACATGCCTTTTCAACTTGAATATTCCAGCTCGCAGGGAAAGGGATGGGGTGGCAACCCGATTTTACCTTCAAGCTGATATTCTGCAATCTGCAGCAGGACTCAGGAGACCTAGGTTCACATTCCCTACTCAGCCGTGATAGTCACTGAGTAAATCTTGAGACAATCATTCACTCTCAGCATAACCTAACCTCACAGGGCTGTTGTGAGGCTAAAATGGGAAGGGGAGAACTGTGGATACCACATTGAGCTCTGGGTAATTTATTTTTTTATTAACACAGACATGCATGCACTGTCTTATGATCCATATCCGAAAGTGCATGTCTGCGCCACCTGGGGAGAGAAAGATGTGCCTCTGGCTAAGCATCTTCCCAGTCCTCTAGACCAGTGTCCCAGTAGTAGATGCATGTTGGCTGAACTAAATACCAAACCCAGCTCCAGTTGACATGCTGTCCTTGTGTTGGAAAAGCCTTCCACATTATGAGAAAAGTGTTTCGTGGGTTCCTGTGTCCTCCACACCTAGTTGCCCACCTAATCTCCCTACATTTGGGGCTTAAAACCTGACATCCCACACCTGTGCAGCTCCCTCTCTTCACTCACGCATGGATCTTGCCATTGTAGTACTGAGTGTCCATGATGATCACCAGGTGAGCAGCCACATTCATTCCCCAGCAGAGGCTCCGGGAGGCTACCACAACTTGAACTGCACCTGGGACCAAAACAGAAGAGTATGAAATTTACATCCAGCTTTTTCTCCTTAGACTCAAGGCAACTTTAATAGAAGAGGAAGACATCCAATCTTGGCAGCATGGGTCCCTAAGAAAGTACAATTTTATTTAGCTCAGAAAAATTTCTCAGTACAATTTTATTTAGCTCAGAAAAATTTATCTGTTACCTTAACAGCCGAGAGGATTTGGGGGGGAAAAGCCAGGGAAAATAATAAAAGAAGAGTCTGCCCTGGTATCTTCCTCAAGAGAGCAGGTGCCAGGCAAACAGGTGCAAATGGGAAAATTTACAAACAAGGCACCGCAATAGAAAAGACTTCTGCATCAGAAGGCAGTGGGGAAGCAGAGCCCTGCAAATCCATCTCTCCTTACCTGAGCTGAACAGCTGCTCCACCACTCTCCGCTCCATCAAGGTAAGCCCCTCATGCAGGTAGCCCACCCCGTTCACCAGAGTCTCTTTCAGGGTGTTGTCATTCAGCTTGCCCAAGTAGGGAGCCAAGTCCTTCTCAGTGCAGTGCAGGAACCTGCCAAGGAGCGAGCCAGAGTTGTCACCAGCAGCACCACCAGAAGGCAACAAGCCAGCCTCCACACTTCCCCAGACAGTCTCTTTTTACTCTCAGCAAGACTGAAAAGAGACAACTTCTGCAGTCACTGCACAACTACAGACTTCTGTGAAGAATGTGGTTGCAGCCACAATCCACAGAACACTCGGCAGCTGCCTGCTTTTCAAATATCCAGAATCTCATGGAACTTTCCATGCTGAAGAGAAGGAAAGCTTGCAGAGTGTTCTCCCCACAAGCTCAGTCTATACTTTAACATCAATGAGGTTCCAATTTTTGCCCTGCCAAACTTTCACTACCTCCCTGCCTCCTGTGCCAGATTCAGTAAGTCACCCTTCATGCCAAACCCTCCAACTCCAGACACAAAGATACACAGATTTAGTGATCCATGACATTCTGATTATACAGCAATGTTAGTATCTTCCCAAAGAGCAGCCCACCCCGCTTTAGACATCTGTACCACAATTCTGTGAAAGTGCAGAAAAAGCTGCACAATGTGACAACAGTCACAGACCGCTGTATGGCTATGAAATACAGATGCCACAGAAAAAGCTGAATAAAACCACAAGCAGTCAGAGGGTGGGGCTATGGTGCTGTGAAATAGCTCTTTGGCCCTCCCTTCCTGGCTAGCAGAAACAGTAGAAGATGCAGAACAAGCTATGCAACAGAAATTGACTTAGCTGCCTCAACTTGTACACAAGTTGCAAAAATCTGGCTTGTTTTTCCATACCTCTGCCTCTGGACGTCTGAGGCACAAGTGGTAAGTATGTCAATGGCTGTGAGGCGCGTCTGCTTGCGAGATGGGACGAACACAATGACCGGCTTTTTGGGCGAATGTTTCATGATGGCATGATAGACCGGCTTGGCCATGGACAACAGACGGGTCTGGGTGTGACTGATGTTGAAGCCCTGAGTAAAGGGGAGTGAGGAAGAAGAGACTGAGCATCACAACAGGTCACAATAATGCCAAAGCGACTTGCTGGGGGAGAGGAAAAAGTAAGGGCAACACAATGGAAACTTACTTGGATGTGCAATTCGAGGGGCACGGGGCGCACATTGGGGTGGAAGTTGAAGGTGGCGGTGGTGCTACAGCCCAGCCAGTGGGCCACATCCTTGGCATTGGACAGTGAGGAGCTCAAGGCCACAATACGGATGGGCCGCTCAATCTGGGAGGAGATGTAACGCATCCGGGAGCAAATAACTTCTAAGACCGGCTGCAAAAGGAAGCCAGAGAATGATAGTCAAGGCCAGGTGCTCCTAGCTACCCTGTGACTCCACAGCCAGAAATATCACTTGACAGGGGCAGGAAGCACACTGTCATGCCCCTTTCATGGTCGCAAAGGCAGTGGAAAGCTCAAAGTGCAATGGACCAACCGGAGGAGCCATCTGCAGGTCTGCTTTTTCCCTTCCCCGTTGCTGTGATGAAGATCTTTGGTTTCCATCTCCTTGTTCAGGCACTCCCCACTCCCCTCAGCACTTTAGGGGGGAAATGCAGCTGAATTCTAAGATCTTTGGTTTCCATCTCCTTGTTCAGCATTTTAGGGGGGAAATGCAGCTGAATTCAAATTCTAAGCAACACAATCACTGATGTTAATTCTTTATTACTGAAATCTTGGTCCACCAAAAGAAGATTCTAGGAATGCTGACTCTGGACTTTACATGATAGGCTGGGACTAAAGTCTCAAAGAAATCCAAAGAAGATAGTTGGATACAAAGACTCTTTTCTTTACCAGGTTTAGTCTATCATCTGACGCCCACACTTAAAGATGCTAAAGTGACCTGACCATTTCCCAGTCATCATCTCAGATGTCCACCTGTCTCTGTTTAACTGCAAAGTACATAACCCTTGAAAATGAAAGGTGAATCCTTGAAATACATCACAAACACAGCATGTTTAAGTGTAGTTTAGTTTTTAGAGGCAAGTCAAAGCATGTGACCAGCCCAGGAGAATACAGTCTGATGCTAACACCTAAGCAACAGTAAGCCTGATGATTTCTTTGCTCTTAAGTGTTGGTGGTGGGGGGAACAATCCTGAAAATTCTACGCTCTTTGTTCTGATGCATCAATGCCACCTTTTCACAAAACACCAAGGATTGTTTCAACTCTCTCTCTCCCTATAACTCAATCCATTACCTGCAAGTCCAAAAGACAGACTCGCATGCTAGCTGAACACATAAACGGGTCTGGATTCCACCCCCCCACCCCCCCGCAGACATGGGAATTAATCAAGTATTGCTTCTGGCTACACTCCCTCTCTTTTGGTGTCAATGCTAGATGAGTGGCTGGGAGGGCGTGGCTTTAGCTTTCTCCAACAACCCCTTCCACAGCACCCCATATTCTCCGGGAAGACTCACCCCGTTCTCTCCACCAATGAGGTGCACCTCGTCCACAATGAAGAGGTTGACATTCTGCACGTTCTTGCGCTGCTTCCAGCGCCTGGAGAGGATGTCCCACTTCTCAGGGGTGCTGATGATGATGTTGCCTTTGCCCAGCAGCTTGAGATCAGTGCTTGTCTCTCCCGTCAGCAGGACAACTTTTTTAAGCAAACGTTCTTGAAACTTCTCATACCAATCCATGAAGATCTGCCAGGGCAGAAGAGGACACACACGCCCTTAGCAGCTTCCGTGCTAACCATTTCCTATCTTATCATCTTCTTGCTTACAGACCACAAAATGCCCACTTAGAGTTATCTGGGTAAATCATTCTGCATAATTTGTATTTGAAATACACAAATTTGAACTTTTTCTCACAAAGGGTGGCAAAATCAGGGTAACACAAGAACCAAAAGGAAGAGACTGGAGAGAAATGAAAGAGTCACGCTGAACACATTTGTTCCGCATAAGTGAACCCCTCACGCCCACACCCCTTTTAAGTTTCTCTGCCTGTAAAACGGGGAGGGGGGATGCGCGCCTGCAATTGGTTTAACAGGAAAGGCAGAATAAAAAACTCAGGAGTCCCAAACCTGTTCAGCGAGTGCCTCCATTGGCGTGATGTAGACGCAGCGGCCTTCAGAATTCTGCAACAGCATCCTCAGGATGGCAAACTCAGCACAGATAGTCTTTCCACTGCCCGTGGGAGCTCCCACAAAGACATTTTCATCACTGTTATAGACTGTGTTGAACACTGGGGGAGGGGGGGGGAAGCATGAGAAAAACTGCAGTGCTCAAGAATCAAGTACCAAGTTTTGTATCCACATTGTGGATTAGACACCACACTGCAAAGTAATGTGAAGAAGCCGTCTGGCCACCGTTCCCTGACTATGAGTCAGTTGATACTTTGATACTTATTCGACTGCAGACCTGCAGGCAGGGCTGCATGGTTTTAGTCTTTTGTACAGCTTCTGCCTGTTGGCACCTAATAAATATATTACTACATATCAATAGCTGAACAGCCATCACAACCTCTTAAGATGGTAGCACCTTCTAAGCACTCCGGTGGCCTTATAAGCTGTAGCCCTCACCCCACCCACTGACCCGTCCTCACGGCCTACCTTGGGTCTGGATAGGATTGAAGAAGGGAAATTTGTCCTGGTAAAGACTCTCAAAGGCGCTGTTTCGCAAAGCGGACACAGGCAGTGGCTGCAGGTCCAGCAGCTCAGTTGGTGGTGGGTACTTCTCTGGAAGGATCAAGTGTCGAAAGGACACGGGAAGTTGTGTCTCACAAGCTGGAATGAGAAAGGACAAATATAACGGAGGTGACAACTGAGGATTTAAGTCAGTTTTCTGCAGTACGGGGAGAACCACTCATATGCAAAATTCCCAATATGGATTATACACCAAATTAAAGGGCAGGGTATGCTTTCACCATTCAACTAAAGCAGCAATATTCCAGCATTGCAAGAGTGCCTGCAAGAAAAGTTCAACTGCAGCCATCTTTATGCTAGCAATGTTTAGTGCCTCTTAATGTTTACCATGTTAGCAAAATGTCTTTGCTTTGCCTATCCCTTAGGTTTTGGGGCAGCAGACCCTTC
Organism: Gekko japonicus; assembly: GCF_001447785.1. Taxonomy (NCBI): domain Eukaryota; kingdom Metazoa; phylum Chordata; class Lepidosauria; order Squamata; family Gekkonidae; genus Gekko; species Gekko japonicus. Next base: position 217,979 of record NW_015172065.1, on the reverse strand, counting down.
ATTCTTCCTTTTGCAATACCCAGGGTCCTGAGAAACAAGGTACCGGCCCCTGCTAGTTCACACTTGGAAGTGAGTGAACTGTGTTTAAAAGCTGCTCTTGTAGCTCAACACAGTTTTCCTCTTGTTTTTATTCTGTTCTTCGGCTGCAACCCTTAAAAAAAAGTTGAGGCAAACTTCTGGTGCTAGAAAAAAGCCATAGCAGTGTGCCTGGAGAGCAAGTCTGGCTAGAGTGACACTATCTGCTTGTGTTAGGAAAGCAACTTTTCTTTCCCCAACACAATGTACAGCAGACGCCAATCAAGGGTAAGAGCAACAACATAGCTTTACAGGGGGGGAAAGGGTTCACTGGGGTGGGGGACGGCTGCAATTTCTTTCCCCAACACAATGTACAGCAGACACCAATCAAGGGTAAGAACAACATAGCTTTACAGGGGGGGGAAGGGTTCACTGGGATGGGGGGACGGCTGCATCACAGGGTTTCAGTTGGAAGGATAAGCCTGATAGTGGCTGCACAGTAATGAAAGGGACGATCCCAGCTGGCAAAACCAGAGCACCACTCAGCAAGGAGGGGGACTTACACAGCCAGCGATCCGAGACAACCCGGATGAAGTACTGAGGGGGGAGAGGCTCAAAGACCGGCACAAAGAAGGTGATCAGGTGCTCATCCTGGGCGTATTTAGCCTTCAGAAGGAAGTACTCATGATGCAGGATCACTTCACTGTCCACATCCTCCACCAGAATCCAGAAGGCCTCCGAGGAACCATGGACCTGAACCAGGGGAAAGGAACGGTTTTGTCTGAGCAACAGATTGACTGCAGCGCTTGCTGAAGGAGTGACTCCGATCATGCACTGCTGGATCTCAGTCTCCGACATCATGATTCATGCCATCCCAAGAGTAGGTCTCCGGCAGGCACATGCACTTAACACAAGCAGTGATTATTAGTGCAAGCTCCAGTGGGAATTTACCTTCTCATCCCACTGGAAATCTGGAGTAATTGTTAGCTCTACTTTCAGAGTAGATCTGGTGATGGGCTGTAGGTGAACAGACAGCTCCAGCTTTGGGAAGAGGTGGACGTATTTGTGTATGGTCTTCCCCATCTTTGGCATCCGGATCAGCTCCCCTACATTAAAGGGATGGTATTAGTGAAAGGAAAGCAGAGAGACAAGTAATCATATGAATAAAGGAAGGTCTGGAGGCACTAAGATTTGCCTGACTTCTTCCAGATTCTACAGCAATCTGAATATTTATGTCAGTGAAACAGAGGATGGTGTGACCCCCACCATCTCTATATCATCACAAGTGCAAAGCTACAACCAAAACAGCTGGTGTGGTCAGCTAAGCCAGGGGGAACCTCAGACACTCTGTACTCCCTCTAGCCTGTAGGGATCGCCACCTTTCTAGCTACATCCATCAATTTCAGCTCAGGCTTCATCTCCCTCAAACTCAGCCACTAACCAATTTCATTGTGATTTAGGTCATAGAGCCGTTCGAATGGGAAATTCTTCTTCTCGATCTTCTTCACCACCTCCTCAGGCAGTTTCTTGAACTGACGAAGGGGGCACATGGACTGCCACCTGCAAGAGAAAGGATTACTGTCAAAGTTGAACCTCAGCCATGGCCAGTAGATGGTAATGAACTCCAGGGGGAATGCATTTTTCTCTTCTGCTCCAAGTTCACCTTTGAACAGGAATAGGAAGTCCTTGAGATTGTGACTGCAGGAGAATGGGGCAGAGAATGATAGGCAATTCTACTACCAGAATCAGTTGCACAAATAGTTTTTGTACACATCCCAGGATGCACAAGACAAAGGCCCTTCAAAACAGCACAGAAGTGCAGAATCCACATATGCACAGGGCCCAAGAAGAGTTCAGTGCATAATTGCTCAAGGATTCATTATTCACTGTGAGCACCACATCGGTCAACAAAGCCTCTTTTGCAGCTTAAGTCTACAAACCTCTGCACATTTATTTGGCAGTAAAACCCCTAGAACAAAGTAGGACTTACTTCCATGGAAATAGATTTCATGGTTGGCCTGGCCCCTCCTAGACTAGACTCCACACTAAACAAACACTGCTTTATAAAAATTAAGAACCCTTCTGGGAACCGTCACTTACATTCGCTTGTCAATCATCTTGCAGAGGTTCAAAGTCTTGTCAGTGAGCTGTGCCCAGCCACGGTTGAGGACAATCTCAAAGATGGCACGCATCAGTCGCCCAGCAGACTACAAGGGGTATAAAAGAAAGATTTCAGAATCAAGCATCAGAGGGAGAATCCTGAGCGGAGGTGCTCAGAATATCTCGGGCACCTTTTAATTATGACCAGCTTTTAACTATGTGTTCTTCTCTCCTTCCTGCTTGCAGGTGTAAGAGCTGGGCATAGCCGAGGCATTAGAGAAAGGGCAAGAGGCAAAGGGCTTCTGGCCCATGGCTCACAACTCAGAGGCCTATGACAGCCAGCCTAGTGAAGCCGGACCTGGCCCAGGATGCATTCATTTTTGTGAACTTTTAAAAAAATTGTATTCTTTAGTTTGACCTGGAGATGTCCATAAGCTGCTTTGGACCCTTCAGAAGAAAAACAAATAAATAAATAAAATACTTAAATAAAAAACTTAAAAGCCCTCTTGAAATCCATCCTGCAGCTTATCAGGTCTCTCTCATCACCTTCTGTCCATCTGGCTAAGGGAGTTTGAGAATTCTGAACCCTCAGGTCCAGTTTTGTTTTTTAAACACATGACTACATTTGATGCAGTAAATGCATCCAAGCTGTCACAAAAATATGAACCTTAGAGAGGAAGACATTAATTGTGCTCAAGATTTCATAGGCATCAGATACATGGAAATGTTATGCACAGAGACTACTGAAACACTAGGACGGGTAAACGTAGCAAAACAGAAACAGAAGCCAGCAACATATTCTGTTACTCACTTGAGTGACATACACCATGTCTGCCATGAGAGCAAAACCTTCCAGCTTCAGCTGAGAGATGAAGGCCTGGAGGAGAACATTGATCTGAAGAAAAGGAGAAGTGAGAAATAAACATCTTCCAAAACAACCATTCCTCTCTTGATCTCAGAGGTGGGAAAGATCAATTATACTGCAGAACAATACTTGCACATGGCCAATGAACACATGGATATCCAGGACTCTTAGAAGAGAAATGCACACAACTGTTGGCTCAACACCATTCTGGATTTACTTTTAAAGCCTATTATCTGAAGCTCATCGCACTGATTTCCAAGAGTCAATTTGGTCTGAATTGTAGGATATACCAACAACCTCAGTTGTAGGATATAACAGTAACCTCGGTTTATTTCCAAGAGTCTGGCAGCCGACAGCTCTTAAAATTCAGCAGAAAGTGATTTTGCCATAGAAATGAAGCTCAGACCACACAGTGCAGATCGCATGGCAAGAACAGAGATAGGAAGGAGTTGTACAGGCACTGAAGCCGACACCCCTCTGCTGACCATTTAACATTGCCTCTGCCTTAGGCTACACATCCAGAGTAATCGTGCGGCACCTGCTCAATTGGGATGGTACCACTTTGTACTGCAGATGGGTGCTGAGCTCCAACCATGCCACTGACTCCCTGCACATTCCAATCCAGCACGTCACACAAGATGAGGACTTAGAATCTTTTCCCCCAATGTGCTCACTTGCTTAGCGTGGAGAGTGTTTAGCATACAGGGAAGAACTCACAGATCTGTAGAACCACCCTAACTTTAGAAACCAGGTTCCTTCTAGGTGAAGGAGGGATTACCTTAGCACTGGGCTCCTCGATGCTCTCCTTCACGGGGATAGGGACTCGTTCAAGAAGCTTCTGCAGTTCCAGCTTCTCTTCCTGCAAACAATAAAACTATCAGAGGAAAAATTCAACAGGAACACACACCCCAATAGAGAGGAAGTGCAAGAACAGCAGCTGGTTTGGTAGAGAAATTCATCCAGCAAGTTAAGCATGATTAATAGCATCAATATTGACAGGCCCAAATGTTCAAATGTAATTTAGTCCCTTAAAGACTGAGAGACAGGCATAGAAATGTAAAAAAGCCAAAACGTGATCTCCTGATTAATGTGGCCTGGCTGATCACATGGGAATCTTCATGTTTACACTGTTGAGCATTTGTTAGCATCAGATGGTTGATTCTCCCACTGGAGACAAGCCAGGATGCAATTAAAGTTCACAGGTGACATGCTTGACAGAACTCTGAATTCATACCTCCCTAACAGTGATGTTCTTGAACTCAGAGGACAGTGAGAAGACCCGGAAGAGCTCAATCTCACTCAAGGTGGGCTTGAGCAGCTGGTTGTAGGTTTGCATGGTCTCGTTGGTGATGTAGTAGTGGCTGGCAATGCGGCCCAGCTCAGTCACCTGGGGAAAGATGGAAGAAGAGAAGCCTTGTTAAGCTACCTAAGGAAAGGGGGCGGGGGACCCAAGTAAAGAATCCACTTTGTAGAGTATGGGGAAGAGATCTTGTCCACATGACCTAGTATGGAAGCTCTCTGTTGATCTATGTTTGCTTACCTAGATTAGAGAATGTCTGAGAGCTAAATGCTTTTTTTAAAAAAAACTCTTGTCCTCTTATTCAGTCTCTCTGAAACCCAGTAAACCACCCTCCCATGCTTCCCCCACTTATACTTCAAGATACAGGGTGGGATCTTAAGTCTCCTTCTCCTTGCAAAAGCGATGCATCTGCCTGTGCGAGATTTCTGCCAGTTCTCCCCACCCACTGCTCCCCCCCCCAATGTTACACCCAACAAAGTTTCTGAGGGTTTGATCCCCTGAAGCTGAATTACAGGGAGCATGGTGGGTTGCTGTAGAAATGGGAATATGAGCAAGTTCCATTCCAGGGGCTCATTCCATCTGCTATCGGGGTTATCAGATACTTATCAATCTATCCTCCACAAACTGGTCTTTTACAAACCAAAAGCCAAAACGACTTATGGCGATGAATTCTACTGTCAATTATGCATTAGATGAACGAGTACATCTTGTTCTGTCTTCTGAACCCACACATGCTTAGTTTCATCACTAGGTGACCCTTTCTACTATTTCAAGAGACATTTCCTCATCCCACAATTCATGGGGGTGGAGCCTGCCTTTGTTTTCCACTGCACAAAGAACAGGTGTGTACAATCTTTGCCAGTTTCCCCCACTGCCCCATTTGACTTCTTACTGTTTCCAGGGTTCTACCAACCACCAGAGGCATTCCCCCCTGCAAGACAAAGCAGGTGGTTTGCATGAGGAGAGGAGGCAGAAAAGCTTACTTGCACAAGCGCGGCTCTTATCACACCAGATAGGATGTGCTCCGTTTTCATAAGGCTTCACCACATTCCCATTTGTGAAGCAAAGAAATATTGAGACTTATTATGGAGCAGGGGCAGCTGGACCTTAGTGCACTAAGCTGGACATATGAAGTATGGGGGCCCCTAAGCTGACAAACAAGCTGGCAACAAGTACCCTGGGTAGCCAAACCATGAAGGAACTTGGTGGAATGCATTCCGAAAAACTGCAGTCCGGACTTCTACCAACTACCCAGAGAGCATCCTCTCACCTGGAAATTCCCTGTCTTCTTGTCATACTTGACCAAGTTGTTCTTGTCTAGCATCAGTGCAGCAGTGTGCACCAGGTCTAGTCGGCGCTGATCCAACAACGGGTCTCCTTTCAGGTCATCGTGAGATATCCCATACAGGGTTGGAGAACGCAGCATTCGAATGTAGAGGTAAGCATAACCCAGCCAGTTGACAGCATCCTAAATCCCCCAATAAACACAGTATCAGTGCCCAGCAGCCTCTCACCGCTTTAATACTACAAGGTACCAGCTCTGGACAGGGAAAAAGGACAGGATGTACAAACATCCTTGAAACACAGGGAGTGGGTGAGGGAGTTACTTGTGAAATGGAGATGCGAAAGAGGGTTCTCCACACTGTGAGGAAGAAGGCCTTTAATTCAACTGGCCCAAAGCCTAAACCAGGTACTTCAAGGACAATCTCTTTCCAACTCAAAGTTTGCCCCCAATGCTGGGAAGCACTCCTTGCAGTTGAAAGTCCAGGCTCCAAAACATGACTGCAGAACTGTATGCAGAATTACATGTAATCTGTGCTTCACAGAAAATGCCCCCACCCACCCCAAAAATTCTGTGCCAAATATAATCTAACCTCTATCAATTATGGACAGACAGCCACTTTACATTCCCGGGGGGGAGGCACAGCAATAATATGCAAAGCACTAAACTCTACCCTCTGGCTTCTGATCTTGCCTGGCATAGCGCATACACTTTAGTTAAAACTGACAGTTTTTTTCTGCATGTTCAACTCTATACCCAATACTAAATTTGGTATTCATAAGATACAGGAGTCAAGGTCCTGCGCATTCCACAATATGCTATGCACTGTGACCAGATGTCTCCCCAATGTGATGCTCATCAGAGCATCATTTGCTTCCACCTTTGTTTTTATGATGCACACAACTCCAGAGATCAGCTGCCTGATAAACATTTTGTTGCTGAAATATTACAGAAGGAGGTCTCCAAAAGGATCTCCTTCCCTCCCTCCCTCCTCACCTTTGCATTCTGGACGTTGCCCAGCACAATCTCTGCATTCAACATGTCTGGGAGTTTGGCCACCATCTGGCTTTCAATGGGAAGCTGCTGGTTGAGCAGCGAGAGGTAATACTGTAGCTCTCCATGGGAAGTGATCAGGATCCCCTCACCCTTGGTGTCATACTGAGGCCTCCCGGCACGACCCAGCATCTGAACAAAACAGGTCAGAAATGTCAAAGGGAGGCCCAAGAGCAGGATTGTTCAGTGTACCTAACTAGGAAGTACTCAGCAACTGAAGGCCAAAGAGTTTACAGAAGACTCATCAGAACATCTTATGTGTTTCCTACAGGAAAAAATCAATCCTTACTAATTAGAGCCAAAGTCACATTCTCGTATTTCATCATCTACAAGCTGCTTTACGAACTTTAAATGAAAAAGTGGGGTAAATGTTTCTTTCTAAGGTGAAAGTGCTAAAAATAGCATAAATTATTAACATAAGACAGGAAAGTCCCTAGTTGAGATTATATCTCACCCCTATGCTTGCCAGGTGGTCTTGTGCAAGCCACTGGTTTCTCACCCCCCCCCCCCCGTTTGCCAATCAAGCGGTGAATGCGGTTTCTCCCCCCCCCCCCCCGATTGGCACTACAGGGATGATACTGGCCTTCCTCACAGGGCCAATGTAAAGATTACTGAGATAACTACTTATGTAAATCTCTCTGATCCCTTTCTATGAGATATATAATTGCTAACAATTATTATGGTCATTAACTGGTCTTACCCATGTAGGCCTAGCAAAATCACATTATTTCCCTACAAAACAGTTGAAACAAAAAATTAACATAAGGGAGGAAATGGAGAAAATAATTCTCATCAATCTGCTGCTTTGTTCTAAATTTAGGGCACAAAATTGGCTGCTTTAAAGTTTTGCTATCTTTTATTAACCATCTCAAGTATCTGCGTGGAAAAGTTGGATAAAAATGATTTAGCCAACATGTATTATAGGTTGTAGGTTTGTGAAGCTTATAACCTCTGAAAGATTCATGAGCTGAGTCTATAGGGATAGACAGAAAGTGTCTATCAAGAGCGCAAATGCCACACAGAGCTTACCTGCAAAATGTCCAGGGCACCCAGCTCAGTCCAGCGGCCCTTCTCTGGGCTGTACACCTGTGTCCCTTTGATGATGACTGTATGAGCAGGGAGGTTAACACCCCAGGCCAAGGTTGCTGTGGAGACTAGAACCTACAAGCAAATAGTTTGGAATGCTTAAAAGATGGTTTCAGTCTTCAGCCCAGAAGAAAAGAACAGCAGTTAACGTTTACTTGCTGTCGGCAGTTTGCACCTTACAGAACAAAACCAGGGCTTACAAGGAAAGTGGAAATGGTAGAAACAATTTAAATACATGCACTACTTGCTTACTTTTCAAATCTTGTAATGTTCTGATACATTTAAAAATACAACTGCCAGAGTTTTTGGGTTGCATACTTCTGTATCCTAATGTGTTTAAATACTGAGTCTTGCTAGCTGGGAAGACAAATGAATCAATTGGGAACTAGCAAACAGAAATGTTTTGCTTGTCTGAGCTTAGAAACAGTATCCTTCTAAATGTCATCATGCAGAAACATTTAGATATATCTAACAGCTAGAAGTTGCCCAGGCTAGCCCAGTCTCATCAGATCTTGGAAGCTAAACAGGGTCAGCCCTGGTTAGTACTTGGATGGGAGACCACCAAGGAATTCCAGGGCTGCTCTGCAGAGAAAGGCAATGGCAGACCACCAGCTAGTCTGTTGCCTTGAAAAGCCTATGAGGCCCCCATAAGTTGGCTGTGACTTGATGGCACTTTACACACACACACAAAATAACACACAAAAGCTAGAATGCTTTTGCACAGAGGAACAGAGAAGCCGTGCAAGTACTGCTGACACAGAAAACCTTGGACCTACCTGAATGTGCTTGTCTGCAAATAAGTCTTCCACCAGTGTTCGGTCCACCCTGGTCATCCCAGCATGGTGAATGGCAAAGCCGTAGGGCAACAGATCTTTAAGCTCCAAATTCTGCAAAAGGGAAAGTGACATTGCTGTCAACAGGCTGAAAATTCTTTGTAGCCCGCTTGCAGTCCAGTAGAGAAAACCCAGGAGATGCTCACTGCTTACCTTGCATTGCTCAGCTTCAGTCCTGAGGACTTCTGTGGATGCAGAACCTTCTCGTAGAAAGAGACCCAGGGTGTCTTTCTCCAGACACATGTCCCTGATGGCTCGGGCAGTTTTCCCAGTCTCCTTCCTGGAATGGACGAACACCAGCACCTGGTTTGAGACATCAAAAATCAGGGACAAGGCTGGTTATGCTTTCAAACTCAAACTTGGTTTTGCTCAAAGGCTTTATTTGATTGGTGAGAGAACAAGATGGGCAGAGGAGATCTTTGAAGAGACTTGAAAGAATAAGAGATACTGAAAACAACTGCAAAATGAGAAGTAAAAACAGAGGCTGAAGCACTGCAAACCAGATTCTAAACTAAAATCCTGCACAAAGAAAAGCTGACTTCTGTGGGATGCATACATTATGCAAATTCAGCAAAGTGTCTCACCCTCCCCCCCCCCAACAAAATCTACTTTCAAGCACACCAGACAGCCAAAAAGCATCTTCGTACATCCAACAGCATCTGATGTGAATGTATTCTTGCCTGCCCGACCCCTCATCTTTCTAAGGAGACTGAGTTCACTGTGGTTATAGTTGCAAGAGATCTCTAATCAACAGACTTATTTACTTGCTTATGCTAGAATCTCACCCAGTGCCTACTCCTGGAAAGATGCATGGTATCACATTATTTTGCTGAGATTAGTTCCAGAAAGAGATATCTGGAAATTACTGAGATACAATGCAATGGTCATGTAGGATTACTAAACTTTTCCCAGCACCTGAAGAGGCTAGAAAATGCACAGGTATATTTACTTATTTTATTTCATTTATATCCTCCCTTTCTCCCTAATGAGGACCCAAAGTGGCTTACATCATTCTCCTTCCATATTATCCTCCCAACAACCTTGTAATGTAGGCTAGGCTGAGAGTGTGTGACTGGCCCGAGGTCACTCAGCAAGCTTCCATGGGACAGTGGGGACTCAGACCTGGATTTCACAGAGCCTAGTCAGACACTTTAACCACTACATAGTGATGACTCATATATCCTTATGTATTTTGAAGATGTATTCTTTGGTTCTCGAAACACGCTGTGGAGAACAGTACAACGCTGGTACCCATCTCCCAGTTTGAAGAAAACTAGACAAACCTGGGAAGGGGAGCCTGCATGACAAAGTGGACAGGCTGTTAGACTTGGACTAAGACGACCCACTTAGCCATGGAGCTCATTAGAGGTCGTCAGGTCACTCATTCCCTTGCAGCCTAGGTAAAGGTTTCCCTTGCTCGAAAGCCAGTCGAATCCGACTCTAGGGTTGCGGTGCTCATCTCCGTTTCAAAGCCGAAGAGCCAGCGCTGTCCGAAGACATTTCCGTGGTCATGTGGCCGGCATGACTGGACGCCGAGGCGCATGAAACGCTGTTACCTTCCCACCGAAGCAGTACCTATTTATCTACTTGCAATTTCTTGCTTTTGAACTGCTAGGTTGGCAGGAGCTGGAACTAGAGACGGGAGCTCACTCCGTCATGCGGCACCCGGATCTCGAACTGCTGAACTACCGACCTTCCAGCCTGCAGTTCAGCGTCTTAACCAGGTGGGCAGAGATTTTAAAGAGAAGATTTTAAAGAGTAGAAGCACCCCATCCCACCTGATTCTTTCCGGCATGCTCCATTATTTTCTCGTACACAATCTCATTCATGATCTGGAAGCGCTTGATGGCTTTCTTCTCAGTGATCCCCACATACGTCTGTTCCAGAGGCACTGGACGGAAGCTTAAAAAAAAGGGGGGGGAGAGGGGGAAGGAACTATGTTAAGTTGCTGCACAACTTCTTTAAGATTTCTCTACAGTTTTGTGTAACATTTTCAACTGCAGACAGGGGTGCAAACTCTGGCTTGGGAAATTCCTGGAGATCTGTGGGTGTTGCTTGGGAAGGGAGGGATTGGGAGGGAGCTCAGCGAGGGATGTGATGTCAGAGTCCACTTCCCAAAGCTTCCATTTCCTCCAGGGAAACTGATCTCTGTAGTCTGGAGATCAGTTGTAATTCCCAGAAAATTCCACGCCCCCCGTGAAGGATGGTGACCTAACTGCAGTTGCCCTATACATGACACGAAGCTTAAGTTTCCAAGTGCATATCCATGCAATAGCACAAATACAGCTACCATTTCTGCTCACACGTCTCAAGAGCAACCAATGATCAAAATCACTGCCTGCCGCCAATATGATTCTCAAATGCCCAAAGCCTTCAATTTCTGATTGTCTCTGAAAGTGACTCCTAACCCAAACACCCTCCCCTCAATTGTGCTCCTCGCACCTATTGTCAAAGTAGAACAAGCCCTTGGAGGGCTCCACTCTTAGGAATGTTGCCACGTCCTCGTAGTTTGGGAGTGTGGCACTCAGCCCAATCAGCCTCACGTCTTCCTGGGTCATCTCGATGTTACGGATGGTCCTGGCCACCAAGGCCTCCAGAACAGGGCCCCGATCGTCATGCAGAAGGTGGATCTCATCCTGTGGAAAAGGAGGAGGGCTGACCACATTGCACAATGCATCAAAGAAGCTAGCGAGGGCTGTGTCCATTTTATACATCCCCAAAGGCAGCTCGAAAATAGTTGTGCCATAATGGTTGCAGTTGTAAGTGCTTCAAGCATTCTACTGGATAACAAGCACCTTGTATTGTCTGCATGCCAGAAATATGGATTCTTTGGGCCCAGCAAGACGCTTCTGGGGCAACTTACCAAGATAATAAGACGGACCAGCTGAGTATAGGTGCGCTCTCCTCCCTTGCGGGTGATAATGTCCCACTTCTCTGGGGTGCAGACAATGATCTGTGTGGCGTTTATTTCTTCCTTACACAACTGATGGTCTCCAGTCAATTCAGCCACAGTGATGCCATAAGTGGCTAAACGCTACGCAGAAGATCAGAATAGGGTTATTATTGTTTCAGAGCATTTGACATATTAGGGCCACCTCTAGTGATGGGCAGCTGGTACCTTCAGGGCATCCTGGGTTGATCTCAGCGGAGAACAGCAAGCAAACAGTGGCATGTCAGAGTACTTTGGACTTAAGGTAACATCACGGCATAGCCAAGTGATGGGATTTAACGCAGCAGGGACCCCTGAAGCTCTCTGGGTGCCCTTGGGATAGTCCCTTTCTCTGCACCCATCGCACACTGGTTGTCATCAGAATAAAGCGGGCAGGGGGTGGGGAACCATGCATGTCATGCTATGCTCCCTGGAGAAAGGGTAAAGCGGACAGCATAAAGGTGCAGTTGGCTTATGAATGAGACTTCTCACAAACATTCAGGATAACTAGCAGCAGTCTAAAGGGGGACATAGACACGCCTCTGGTTCCAGCACCCTAGCTGGAGTGAGCTGCCACTTAGCTCCTCCCAACAGGATACTTCAGTAGCCATTCCTCCCAAGGCAGTCCTCTCAATATATTGAGGGTGTCAGCAAGGCCCTTTCTATCAGCCGAGCTTGGGCATCCACCCCCGGTTTGGGATCCTCTGCCCCAAAAGGACCATGGCCATTCCACTTGGCACTGCTATAGTGACCTTCCTGCTTGTCCCCCACCACCACTTTTCACTGCTGTGTCAGAAAGCAAGCCACTCTGGCAAGCCCACTTACTCTTTGTTCCGCACGTAACAGACTTTTAAGCCATTAATAAATAATACAAGTCAATAAATAAAGCCAGTAGAAGATCCCTTTAAAAAGGAACAGATACTTTCTCTCAGGAAACAGAGCTGCAGTTCTCCACGCATTTCCCAACCCCACTGCACGTCTCATACAAAATGAATTCCCTTCTTACCTTTCCAAAACTGCCCACCATTTCCTGTACTAAGGACCTCATTGGCGCAATGTAGATAATTTTGAAGTCATCCACATTGATGGTCCCATCAAGGTTGATATGTTTGCCTATCTCACGCAGCATACACATCAAGGCCACATTAGTTTTCCCAGCACCCTGTGAAACAGAAGTTTAAGATTAGACTTCTGACACCGCAAAAGCCCACATAGAAAGACCTCATAAGCAAGGCTAAAAACAGCGGGGTCACAACAGAGCCAGTTCTTTTGACACTACAGAAGAAGGACACTTACTGTGGGCGCACAAAGAAGCAGGTTCATGTCTGTCTCAAGTGCTGCACGATACAATTTGCTCTGAATCCTATTCAGCGTTTTGAATCCTTCAAATCCAGCCTGAGCATACTTAGGGAGTTTCTCCACAGGAACCAGTTGCTGCAAAGGAGAAACATAATTAGGGGGGGGGGGGAATCTTTGTCCAACATATTCATTACTTGAGTCAGAAACAAGCCTATGAAATACAGAACTTGGGGCCAAAACAAAAGGACTTCTAATCATCTCTTCAGAGCAGAGAGAGTACACCATTCCTTTATCACAAAGCAGGCAGTGGAAGAATTAAGAGCAATCAAAAATGGTAGAGAAGGATTTAAAAAAAAAACCCTGCTTCTGCAGCAAAACAAGGCAACAAGCAGAATGGTGACCAGAAGTGGAACCAACAGCCAGGCCTAACAGCCGGTTTAGGAAGAATCACTATCCTGTGCTGGAGCCCGTGTCCCTGGAGAAAGTCCCTGCCTGGTTCAAGACCTGACATTGCCAGTTAAAGGAACTCAAGGAATAAGTGTTGGGCAAGACCTTTTTCAGCCTAAGAGCCCTGGCCAGCCACTGCCAGTCAAAGCTGCAATACTGATCTAGATGGCCCAGGCGTCTGACTCTGTACAAGACAGCTTCATATGTATTTCACATTGCACGTCAGCACCAGCCATCAGAGCCAAGGGACTACGCTTCTGGGGACTACTGGGGACTTCTAAGAAGCCTTTGTTCTGGGTACCCTTTGCAGAAGTAAGTCCTACTGGTGCCAGGGATGAGGATAGAGATGTAAAATTTCCGGAAATTTTGAAGCTCGGAAAAAACCCGCTTTTTCTGGAAAAACGGAAATTTTCGGAAAAATTGAAAAAAAATGCTACATTAGCATTTCTTTTGTCTTTTCTAGTTTGAAAGTCATTCTGTTACTTTAGGAACATAAAATATGACTATGGACATTTTTACTTGGCATGAAATTATCACAACTAGCATATTAAAAATATAGTGTATCCAAACAATTATTACAGAATACCCACCCACATGCAAAAACAAAACTGAAACTTTTTAATTTTCTTCTGACAATCGCACCTCCTAAAGGAAGAAATGCATCTTGTTCTTGCATTGGAGAGTTCAGTTTGTAACCTAGGACTTGCTTGTCCTCAGTGTACAGAAATTACATCAATCTGATACCATATATATCTTAAAATATTTTATTCATCATGTTAAAATAAAACGTTCCATAATCATTTTTTTTCTTTTCTTTTTTCAATTTTTCCAATTTTTCAGGAAAAAACAAAAAGGCTTCAGGAAAAAAAACGTGGGGGGGGGGGGACGGTTTTTCCCCGAATTTTTCCGGTTTTTTTCCGGGCCTTCACATCTCTAGATGAGGCTTTCCTGATAGTGGCACCAGCATTTCAAAACTGGAACTTTTCGGATTATTTTTTTTAAAGGGACTTTTCCTGGAGTAGTGCTGCTTTTTGTACTGTTGTACATCATTGAGCAATCCCAGACAGAAAGACAATAGACAGCTTTCTTTACTTCATTCAAACCCTGCCTTTCTCTGCAGTGGAGACTTACACTATCTTACATCATTCCTCCATATTATCCTCACAACAATCTTGGGCTGTCAGCCTAATCTACCACACAAGGTCACTCAGGAAGCTTCCATGAGAGAGTGGCAATTCAAACCTGGGTCTCTCAGATACTAGCCCAACACTCTAACCACTACACCACACTCAATCTGTGCCCTCATCCCCCCAGTGTACAAAAATCAAAGCAGTAAAAAGCAAATCAGTAGTTATATCAGCCACTGCAAACCCTGCTCCCAGCGTGAGAGACTAGGTAATGAGACAGGAAACACTTCACTGATGTTCAAGACAGGAACCACCAAGCAAAGTGGACTTCATGACTACTGAAGGCATCCAGTAAACCTGCCACTTTGTGTAGAAATTTACTGTAGACATGACCGCGAGGGCCCTAACCCCAAGCCCCATTTCTACAGGTAAGAAATAAAGAAGACATCAACCTCATCAGAACCAAAAGGCTTTGGCTTCAGGGCAGGGACATGAACTTCTTCATAACCTTTGCGTTGTCTACGGAAAGAGCCATCTGGCAGCTGGCATCGCTTGTTGGCCATGAAGTGACTACCTTGGGCAAATACCAGGTCCTCAAGGTCCAAAACTTGCCTAGGGGCCAATGCCTGAAATTGAAGAAGGAAACCAAGATGAAGAGCACATCACTCTTAACCAAAAACTCACAAAGAGGAAAAAGAGTACAGAAAATGCTGCAAGTTTCCTGCCTGTGTAGCTTGCTTGGCAAGAGGCTGAGGGCCCCATTCTTCCTCACTAGGAGGTAACCTGAGATGCAGAATCTTCTGCACAGCCGCTCTCACTCACATAGCCCCTCGCACCCCAACCGCCACCTTTGAATAAAACAAAATACCTCCCCTCCTTGGTCCAGATCCATGGTTTCCAGGTCAGTGTCCATGCGGGACTGGCGGACACGTTCTCTGCGAGAGCGCTCCTCCTGAACAAGTTGAAAAAAACTGCAAGTAAGTACAGGTTTCAGCTCCTCAGGCAGCTCAGTAAAGGCCAGACTCTGCAGAAAACATTCAACTTTCTTTGTTCAAAAGTTATCTGACTTTTATTTTAAAAAACTGTATAGTTTGCTTCACCCATGGTTTTTATTACCACAAGGTACGTGGCCCACCATTACAAAACACACTATCGATATACAAAGAAAGGATGTGTGCAGTGTTTTAGTAGCAAAAAAACTGCAAAATATTTTACACACTAGATTCAGCAGCACTCCTCCCCTGCCATGAACAAGTGCAACCCAGCAGTTGCTAGAGGACTGAACTCGAACACAAAAATGTTACTGATTCAAACAGAGGCTCTGGGCAAGTTCATGGCTGCGTTCAGACATCCCAATTAATCACCAACAAATCAGTAATTTAGACGCAAACCTTGGTTTCCCTGGAGCTAGCTGTGATGCCTGAAAGCCTTCTCTTTCTCTCAACTCACAAAACAACCAGACTAAAAAGAATGCATTCAAACTCACCTTGATGCTTTGGACAGCCATCAAAGTGAATTTTTACCCAAGCTCTGCCCCACCCCACTGCCAATCCTTACCCGAATCAGATCTTCCTTTTCTGTCTCATGTAGCTGATACAGGAACTTTGACAGCTCAGGATCTGACTCCATCTTTCCCATAATCCTCTCCTTCTCAGCTTCACTCTGAGCACTAGCCAGGAGGGTACAGTATAAAACTGGGGAGAGAGCAAAGAACTACTGTGGAGTACACTGGAGAGATGAGCCAAACAAAAAACACCTTGATATTCCCTAAGGTTGGCAAAGAAAACATGTGGCCTGCAAGCCAGTGAACTGTTCACTGCAGCTCACTGCACTGTGCTTATGGGATAAATGTGGTACAAAATCTAGACTGCTGATACTTTTAAGTGTTTAATATACAAAACTAAGATTAAATATGCTGACATCCACTGCATCAGCACCTGGGTATCCTCTATAGCTACCAGCCTCTCCCTTGTGACTCCTCAGTTCGCAACCACTTAGCAAACCACTTCACTACACATGATAATATAATAACACAAAGTTTAGGCACTGTGCCTTTTGTTTGTGTACTTGTGTGTGTGTGTACTTGCTGCAGTGTTCAGAAAAGCACAGAGTATGAATCATCACTCGAACAAGTGCAGAAGATCAGCATTCAGAAGAAGCTACTGTGCCAGTACCTAAAGCACAGGCATCCCGTGGCAGGAAGGCCTGCTATTTTGACCACAGCAGATACTTTGTTTATATCCCCAACCTTTCTCTCCAATGGAGACCCAAAGCAGCTTACTCGCTTTCTCTCTCCTCTATTGTATCCTCTCAACGATCCTGTGAGGCAGGTTAGGCTAAAAGTGTGTGACTGGCCCAAGGTCACCCAGCAAGCTTCCGTGGCAGAGAGGAGACTGAAACCTGGGTCTCCTACATCCGAGTCTGGCACTCTAACCACCACACCATACTGGCTGTCTTACTCACTCATCATTCTGTGTTGCCTCAGCACTTTAATGAAGTCAAACGTGTTAAAGCCCAAGAGCAGGACCAGCTGGTTTTCACATTCTCTGTCATCACTGGCAGTCTAGAGAGAGATGGAACAAAGGGGGTGGGAGCTCATTCAGCTGTCCTTTGAGAACCATTCCTCCTTACACAGCCGCTTCCGCAGAAATGCATGCAATCAGATGGGCAACTAAACACAGGACCACGCAACATCACAAAAAGTCGTATTAATGAGAGAATGAACCTGGGGGACCATCCCTTGAAGCATCTCCAGGATTTTTTCCCAAGGGTATAGCAGACACAGAATCTCTCACAGACCTGCCTCCTCATCCTCAACATTCAAATCACAAGCCATTGAAATGGCCAGAACAATTCTGAGTTACAATGAGAAGGCTCAGATTCTCTCTTCTCCCCTTGGTTGCAGCCTCAAAAGGAATAAAAGGGAACAGCACACCTTTAAGATTTCCAGAACTTCATCTGCCTTTTTCTGGGATACAATGGCATCATCGTAGAAACGGCTCAGCTGCCGCTGCAGCCAGAAGGCATCAATGTCCCGGGGGTGGAGATCTTTCTTCTTGGAGCTCATCAGCTCACCCGATGCCACAAGCTAAGAAGAATAACACCACAGCGTCTTCACAAAGTGCCTTAAGAATTACATTAAAACATACAGCAGGTACAGCTTTTAAGTACTCTTGTGCATTGTCTGCACGTAGAGGGACTGCATACTCCCCTCTACTGATTTACAAGGCAACCCTAATATACAAAAGTGACAAGAAATCTCCAAGCTATTACTCTGCATCATTACAAAACATCACTTGCCAACCACCACCCTAGTAAGACAGTGAATGCCCTGTGTTTTCCCGGGATGACTTACATTGGCTGAAAGTGTGCAACGGACAACTGCCTCATCACCTTCCATGTCATCATCAGATGCTTCATCCCGCACTTCACCATAAACATCTTCATCCCCTTCCTGTTAGAGCAAGAAACCTTCTTAGTTAAAGGTTCTTTCCAAATGCATTGCCCAACATTTCCAAATATGCATCATTTCATTAGCAGCATAATAAAAGCTGGACAAACAGATTGAAGAGCAAGATAATAAATAATTCTACAAGCAGAAGAGAGATCAAGTCATACTTGAAGCAAGAAAGGCTTTGTGTTACTATATTAAAACTCCAAAGCAGACTGTTACACTTGGGACAGGGCCTTCCTCTGCCAGGATGATTTAAACAAGGCCTCTTCCACCGTATCCTCTTTAGGAAAGGGAGAAAAAGAAAGATCTGGGGGCAGTGACCCAGTCTAGCAAACACTCCAGTGACAAGCTACACACACACAAAAAGGAAATTAGAAATCCAGCTTGGTACTGTTGGTAGCAATGTTCTAGTCATTACCACAGTAAAATCTTCCAGCTACATACACACAATTAGAAAGAGAGAAAATCAGGCAGGGAGAGGGTTATTGCCTGTGTGGTACTGGAAGCCTGAATTTACACCCATCCCATCCTGTAGGTACAAGGGTTGTGGTTTTTTGCTGGGGGGGGGGGTGGTAATGTCTGTGGGAGCAACCAGTTATCTTCTGTTAGGAAGGCTGCCATGTAAGCCTCTCTCTACTTCCTGCCTTTATCCGCATCAGAAGAGTCCGACCACTTACTTCTTCATCTGACTCAAACTGCACGTTCACTCCATAGGTTTCGTCAATGTTGTCATCTAGAAAGGAGGGAAACAAATGAGAAACAAGAAGCTCAGTTTCAAATCTGTAGAACTCCTCCTGGCCAAGAGCACGGAACCTGTTATCTAAGAGAATGATGCTCCTGCGGGGAGGTGAGCAATGTCTTCACGATTAATTTAACATGTCATGAAAATGGGGGTAAGTCAGCATGGACCCAGATGCTTCCTGTATGTGCCAAGCTGGCAACACACACCTTACAGAATACAATGAATCCAGTAGTTCGCATGGCAACCCTCACCTACCGTTAAGGCAGACAGCGGTGGCCTACAGTCAGCTGAATCCAGTGTGCAGCAACCATTCCAGCATGCTGCCCCACAACACGGGAAAATACATATGGCAAAATCTTCCATAGTCAGGCCATTGGTTCATCTAGCACAATCCTGTCTATTCCAACTAGCTGAGGTCTTGGGTGAGGGCATTCCCCAGGCATGTAAATCAGATATTCTTTAACTAGGGATGCCAGGGATTGGACTGGGGATCTTCTGCATGTAACACAGGTACTCTAACACAAAGGTCCCCAATGTGGCCCCTGTGGGCACCATGGCGCCCCATACCTTTTCTGGTGCCTGCCAAACAGCCCCATACCCAGGTTTTTCCCTGCTTCCCGGTGAGGTCCCACACCTCCTTCCCCTCCGTTGCCACCTCCTCCTGCAGGCTGGCAAGCAAAGAGGAGAAGGGGCAGCAAAGGAGACACCGTGGCTTAAACACGGTATTTTAAAATTAAAGGAAAAGGGGGGTAAGGACACCCCTAATTGAATAGGGGGCGCCACCCTCTGCCCCCTCCCGCTGGCTACGGCCCTGCTGCCAAGTGTTTTTAGAAAGTGGGTGGGGCAAGGTAGGGCTTTTGCCCAGCAGGGCTTCTGATTGGCTGTGCAGATTTTTAAAAAGATGTTGCTTTGGCAGCAGCTGCCACCACAGCACAAGAATCTGAACAGTATTACTGAAGTTAAGGCTGTGGCAATCATTTTTGTGGCCATTTTGTTGCTGTACCATCATACTGTGTCAGAATTCCAAATGGGCCTGCAGGCTCAAAATGGTTGGGGACCCCTGCTCTAACACACTGTGCGCTTTCCCCCACAACCACTACAGGCTAAAGTGGTCACAAAAGCAGCACAAATTTGTATGGTATCATATATGAAGTTTCAATTGCCGGAGCATAAATTTAAGAACAATTCAAAGAAAAACCTGAGTACCATTGTCCAGATAACATCCAAGGTAGGCACAGAGCATCTTTTATGGAAGTATTTTAAGTCAGAAAGCATGATCCAGGAGTTATCCAGGGCAGTAGATCTTGCCTTCAATAAAAAGGAGGCCACCAATCTCTACATAGAAAGCAGGTTACAAATAGTGAACTTGGAAGGAGCTATGAAAGGGGGTCAAGTTTAGGCACCGTACCCATGTTCTGGATCTCCTTGTCTCCACCATAATCGGTGATTTTCTTGCCCAAGTTCACCAACACGTGGTAACGGGTATCATCTGTCTGTCCCAGGAGCAGGTCGATCTCTTTCCGCCGCTCCTTATCTCGAAGCTTCTCGTTCTTCAGGACAGCCAGGACCTCATCAGCAGCTCCACATAGGATGTCTCGGGGCTGTGAGAAACAAGAGTTACTTTAATGGGTCTGATGTCTGCCTCCCACACTTACTTCATGATAAGCACTGCTATTTCACAGTTGAGAAGCCAGGGCAAGACCAGGCAGTTTTTGCCAATGAAGTGGCCAGTCCAGCATAAGGATAGCCTAACAGTAGCTCTGAAACACAACCAGCTTATTAAAATTTGTTTTATTTATAGTATCATTGGAGCAATTTCACAGCTGTCCTATGCACTTACTAAAAGACAGCAGAGGTTGTCGCCTTCTCCTTAGCCAGCAATTCTGCACACCAACATTCACAGCATCTCTCACCTGATCCCCAAGGGCTGCCTGAATGAAGCTCAGGAGCACTTCATAGGTTTCCCGGGTCTCCTTGGTTTTGGGCTTGTAGATAATTCCCACCATTTCATCAATGCCCTCAGAAAGTAGAGTGTAACCCTTCATCTTGTTGATGTCATGTCTGTCCTCATCACGTTTCCGCCTCCTAGAAAATGAGGAAGACCATGTGGCAATCAAGAAAAAAAAAAGAGAATACCTCTCCAGTACACAATCAAAAGGACAACAGCAGGAAGAAAAAGGCAAGGAACAAGCACATCCTCTCAAGTGAAATAATAAAACTCTATTTTTACTAATGCTGGGGTACTAACAAGTTAAAATAAGTTGTGTACGTCAGAAGGTACTACGGTTCAAGTTTCAAAACTGAGTATTGACATCTGGCAGAGTACTTTCTTCTACCCTAATGATCCATTAAAAGGGTGATGAAGGCTGGAGGTGGATGGGAAACCAGGAGGGGGGAAACCCCAGTGATCTGCTTTGCTCACATCATGGAGCTGGGAGAGCCGAACAAAATACAAAGGAAAGATTATGAACCAGACCAGATAATAAACAAATGAATGAAAGAAATAAGAGAGTGTGTTAGGGTCCCACAGTTGGATTAAAACATCCTGCACTTTTAAACTACTGTCAACATTGTTAGTTTTCCTATTGTAAGGGCAACTTCAGAGATATCACGGGTTAAAGTCAACAGCTGAACAGCAGAGATTCTCCAGATCAAAACTACAGTCCCAGGCACACTACACTTAAAAATGCAGCAACATCATGAACAGCAAGTTACTGTTGAATTACTTATTCCATAGGGCAGCAGAACAAAGACAGGCAATTGCTGTAAAGCACACAATGCAGCAAACACGTTTACATCTCTGTGTATCCTTAAGTCCCGACAACAATGCTAACTGTTACTTAAAATACATGAACACATAATACTGTCACCAATAAAAGGCCACTTCACATATGACAATTTGCCACATGGAAGCCAGTCTGTGTGTACATAGCATAGCAACATCACAGGAGTTGCCTTTTTTGGTTACCACTGGAATCACATTAACTGGATAGATTCAGTGGCCCAATCCATATGGTCAGTTCATTTTTGGTCTACATTTTAAGTGCCTTAATCACCAAACACACCAACACCACTCACCAGAATCCCTTACAATCTGGCCTGTAGTGGTCCATCTTTGCATAATAAATTGTAACATAAAGCAGCTCTTAGATGGGAAAATTTATGGCTGAAACTGGGAATTTATGATCAAAAAACTAGCTGCTTAGTTCAAGCCAGTATATGAAATTCAGTCTCATCCCCATTGCTTCTTGGTCCTCATGGCCCTTTTTATGGTTGCCAATACACAATACTACAGGAAGAAGTTAAAATAGGCAGAAACTCTTACTTAGAGTCTGGACCTAGCAGTCCTACATTCCCTCAAGCTCCTGGCCCATAGGCCGCAGTCCTCGCAGCTATCAGTCAATAGTGCTGTTTCCTGTCCCTAGCACCTATGTACAGTTTTGCCCCATCTGTATAGCCTCCTTGGCCTCTCCTCTCTTCAACCCCATCTCCATCACCCATTATTTTCACAAATTCCTGCCTTTCAAGTCACTCCTACTGTGTCCCTCTGCTCTAGCCACCCTATTGCTTTACCACTGTCCCCAGCATTGCTTTGTTCCTGCCCTGAATACAGTTTATCCCTTCTTGACTTTGTACTATGCATTTCCTTTAGGCTCTCCTTTTGGTTTAGCCCCTTCTTGGTTCAGTTCCCCACTTCTTACACCCTATTCTTGAAGATTCCTTCTCTTGTTATCTTCCCTTCAGACTCTTCTCTCTCAGTCCATAGTCTTCTTGCCTCTCAACTCAACTGCTTCTTATGTTCTAGGACCTTTTCCCCAGTCTTCAGCATGTCCCGCCATGATATTCCAACTCTAATCAAAATGATAATTTACCAGTCCTTAAAACAATTCACACTTCACCACCCCAAGCCATGGACCAGCTCAGCCAATCAGTGCCAGATTTTTCAAGGACAAGTGACATATAATATAAGATTCACAGATGGAATCCACGCTTAGGAATTTGATTATTATAACACCCAGACTATGTACATACAAAATATTCTTTGCCAGCTTAGTTTCTTACAAAGATACTTACTTGGCTCGTCTCTCCTCCTGCATCTGAGGTTTGGTCCTCTGGGCCTTGTCACCCATTCGAGTACCTTCCAGCTTTCCAACCAGGGACAGGACCTCCCCTGTAGGCTCATCACGACGGGTTCTGTCGATCAGCGAGCGGTCAGCTTGAAGTACAAGGTTTGAGTTCTGGGGGGATGGGAATCACAGCACAAGAGAAAGCGATCAAGATTGTGGAGCTGGCCATGAAGCAGAATCTCACAAACATTCCTACTCTCAGCTCCACACTGTGAAGACTAGGCAGCAATCCACCATCTCCCAACCTGCTACATATGAAAAATAAAATAAAACATGGAAAATAAAAGAACAAAATAAAAGGATACATTTCATGTGCTATTCGAAATAGTACCACTCATTTCCCATGTGAAGACATAAACACAATCACACATGCAGCAGAGAAAACATTTTTCTTTGGGTCCTTTTAAGCCCCTCTTTTCCTTGTAAAATGCTAACAATGCACCCATGTATCAGGAAGAAATTTTATATTTTTAATGGGGAAAATAGTTAAACCCTATTACCCCTACCCATAGGGCCCTGATCCAAACCACGTTCATACACACTGCCAATCTCCCCTTGAGAGACATACAAGGATTCATTCTCTATACTGCATCTGACTTGGCTTTTAGGCATCTTTGTGAGATACGAGCCTCTTTTACCTCTGTAGCAAAAGAATTGACAGGTGCCCCTCTAGACTATTACTATTATAATCAGGGCAGATAATAACACCCACAATACGGCCAACATATTTGTCCAAATATTATTGTTAGCTTATTAACAAAGCCCATGTATTCTGGTAGGCTAGCTATTGATGATGACGATCCACCAGTCTTTGCGGGAAAAAGACTGTACGTGAATAAACAAACACGAAACAATAGCAGTGCCAATAACAGCAGTATGCTTATTCACAGAGATTATCTGTTAACAACAACAGATGAGCATCAAGAGAGCACTAGACTCTGTTGTGTACATTTCTCCCGGATTAGGAGTAACCAAAGACGTCACAGAAACCCTCAGCCTTCCTCTTCACAGTACTCACCGCCTTGTACTCGTACTGCAGGCTCCGGGCGGTCACATCCGCCATGGCGGCCCCGTTGCCTCCTTCCCTGCTCCGCTATCGACCCGGAGGGCAAACGCTTTTACTCCGGGCCTTTTTACACAGTTCCTCCACTCCTGCAGAACGATGCCCACACGCACTTCGAACACACAGCTAGTTCCAGTTCCGGGTCACATCCACAAACCCTTCCTTTCCCTAGGTGGAGGCGAATGCCGCTAGTGACGTTTCCGGTTCCTAAGTGACTGTGCTCGGGGGTGAAGACAAATCAAAACGAAAAGGACCTGAGGAGTCATAAATATTTGGGGCTAGAGCGGTTTCTTCGTTCTGTATTCGGCTCCTGGACTCCCATATGGCATCGTCCAAGTGGAGATAGGAAACGAGAGCTGTGTGTAACTCTTGGGATTTTTTTTTCTTATCCTCAGATTCGCGCGGGCGTTAGCGGCATTCCCGGTATAACGGGTTGTCCATTCCAATGCGGGACTTTACCACAAAGATGTCAGAGGGTAGAGCGGCGCCACTCTGCGTCTATAGAGGATAATAAATTGCGGTTTACTGTTGTTTCCACGGGAAACTTAGGCTGTGTGTCTCAACTACTCTATTTTTGTAGGTTTATGTCTCTAGGATAGAAATAGAAACTAATAACAGGTGGGGGTGCCTGGATGTCATGTTACCTTGCAGAGAAAGAGACGGGAGTTGACCTGAGCTACCCTTACCTGTGTAGCAGCCTGAGAGATTAATATATTTACTGAAGCATAAGCTTTTGTGGGCTACAGCCTGTTTTAGGATGGTTGTGGGGACGCACCCCCCCCCCACGACCATATGACTCTGTCAGACCATTGGTCCATTACGGTCAAATCTACTCAGACTGACAGCAGCTCTCTAGGGTCTCAGACTCAGGGTCACATCACCTATTACTTTATCCTCACTGGAAATAACAGGGATTGAACCTGGGACTTTGTTTCAGATGTCTGGAAAATCAGAACCTGTTGTCCAATCTTCTTAAAACTTTTGGAGCCTTTATGAGAGAGGAAGGACGTGATACCCTGCAATTTTGGTGATATTTTCTCTACAACCTCACACTACCAGACCCCATTTCCCCCCACAGGAGATCCAGAATGGCTGGGGGTGCCTTGTTTGGGGGATGTTAAGTCGCACTCCTTTTTCCAATCCCCCCAAAAACTTGGGAGGGATAACAGATTGAACCTGGGACTTTGTTTCAGATGTCTGGAAAATCAGAACCTGTTGTCCAATCTTCTTAAAACTTTTGGAGCCTTTATGAGAGAGGAAGGACGTCTTGTTTGGGGGATGTTAAGTCGCACTCCTTTTTCCAATCCCCCCAAAAAACTTGGGAGGGATAGCTTTAGGGGGATGGGATCTTGGTTCCCAGCAAATCTGGTGCCATTTGCTCTAAAAACACCAGCTCCAGACCCCCTGAAAACTCCTCTGTCCTCCCCCCAGGAAACAATAGACCCCTTAGTCCAGAAATTAGTATTAGTATTAGAAATTGGTATTCATGCTGCCTAAATTACAAATCTGAAATTTACCAACTCCCCCCACAAAAAATGCACACACCTACTGCTCAGTCTTTTACTAGTGTACTACACTCCACTACCTTTGATACACATCTGGATTGTCCCCTTTTTGATGGATAGAGGCTGTGTGCTATAAAGACCTGTGTAACTGTGAGTTGAACCCTTTAACTCAAAGACTGTATATGTACTGGATTAATGTATTTTCTACCCTTTCATCAGTTCAAACCAGCTTAAAATATCACTGATTAAAACCGTGCCATCATAAAGCACAAAACAGCAAAACAACCACAATTTATTATCAGAAGCTCAGCTGAAAGACCAAGTATAATCCAAAAGAATCCAAGTAGGCAGGCCTGATTTTTCAAGAAAAAGATAGCCACAGATGGGGCACTCCAAGTCTGCTGTTAGAGACTATTTCAAAGGAGAAGAGCAACTGCCAAAAGGGCATGCAATATTGTAGACAATGTACACACTTGTCAAGATAGGAGTGCAACTCAAAGCCTGCTGGGCTGACCTAAGGTGGTGCACGGGTTCATCCTGCACTTTGAGATGTGGAAGATTACTGGAGCCCATGAACAAGGAGAAATGACCTTTGGTCCTCTAATGGTACCAGCCAGTTGTGTGACCAACCACAGAAATAGCTCAGAAGTAACTTGCCACTGTGTTCAATGGGGTTAAGTTTGCACATGATTGCAGCTTTAATAAAGCAGAAGACTAAGAGGGTTCTTTGAGGACATGTGACATTGACACAATCCAACTAGGCAGAGGGGGTCAAGGTGGCTTTTTTTTTAAAAAAAAATCTTTCTCTGTAGTGGGACTAAAATAGATCTGCGGCATTCTGCCAAAGACTGTGTTCCAGAAGGCTTAAGGTTCATATGTGGTGGCAGTATTTTTGGAAACACCCTCCATAGCTTTGGAAGGTCTGGATTCACAAGCAGCTAAGGCACCAGAGATAGAGCCCAAGACCTAGGCTATGCAGTATGCCTACTCTGTCTTCAAAGCCTCTGACTTGAAGTTTGTCCAGACAAAATTCATCCTAATTCTGTAGCCAAAAGACCCAGATTTGGCCCTCAGATTATACAACTAAATAAGATATGTGTACATTTTCTGTTTTGTGGTCACTTATTTGTGTATTTCTTTCTGAACTCTGAACAATCAATCCTAAAACTTAGACTACAACACTGTTATTTTAGGGATTTATGTCAACATGATGGGGCTCTGGAGCATGTAAGGAAATTTGTCAGTGTTGGAAGATAGAAGTAGTTTATTTGAGTGGACTAAAATACATTCTAACAGTCAGAATGCACATATA
Source organism: Gekko japonicus (assembly GCF_001447785.1). NCBI lineage: Eukaryota > Metazoa > Chordata > Lepidosauria > Squamata > Gekkonidae > Gekko > Gekko japonicus. The sequence continues at coordinate 191,440 of NW_015172065.1, read as the reverse complement.
GGATCCAATTCTAAAATGCAAAATACTCCCAAATCCCAAATCTGTGAAGCATGTTAACTTCAAGAGAGAAAATTGGGGAGAGAGAAGGTATTTGGGCATACTGATATGAGTGGAAATGGCCCTTTGGATACCCCAGATTCCAACTGTTTATAGAGCTTTCCAAGTTAAAGACTCAGTCCTGGAAACAGACCAAGAGCAAGTGTAACTAGTAAAGTGGTGGTGGAGAGCGCTGTCAAGTCACAGCTGACTTATGGAGACCCTGTAGGGTTTTCAAGGCAAGAGACGTTCAGAGGTCATTTGCCATTGCCTGCTTCTACATCCCAACCCTGGTATTCCTTGGAGGTCTCCCATCCAAATACTAGGGCCAACCCTGCATAGCTTCCGAGATCTGATGAGACTGGGCTAGCCTGGGCTATTCAGGTCATGGGTAACTAGTAAAGTACCGAGTACTTTACTGGGTAAAGTACTCGGAGAGCCAGTTTGGTGTAGTGGTTAAGTGTGCGGACTCTAACCTGGGAGAACCGGGTTTGATTCCCCACTCCTCCACTTGCACCTGCTGATGTGACCTTGGGTCAGTCACAAGCTCTGGCACAGCTGTCTTTGAAAAAGAGCAGTTTGTGTCAAAGTTCTCTCAGCCCCACCTACCTCACAGGGTGTCTGTTGTGGGGAGGGGAAGGGAGAGGAATTTGTAAGCCGCTCTGAGACTCCCTTGGGTAGTGAAGGGCGGGGTATAAATCCAATCTCTTCTTCTTCTTCTGGGTAACTAGTGAAGTACTGGTGGTATATATTTATTATGGCAGACCTCAGTCAAGACTCTCCTTGCTGCATTTTGTACCAATTAGAATTTCTGGGTCATCTCCAAGGCTATCCTACATGCAGAGTTTGATAGTAGTTTAGGCTGGATTCATACCAACATCGGTCTAGGTTCTCTAGGAATGGCCGCAGCTGATGATTGAGTCTAAACTTATAAAAGGGACCCCAGTTTCCTCCACCATTTTTATGTCCAGCAACAGCAAGAAGCCCACGAGCAGCGGGGCTGTGCCACACTGACAGCAAGTTATATTTCTATTCCTGTGTCACCTTAATTAGCGCTTCTGTCTTGTCTTGGCTAAGACTCAATTCATTCACTCTCTTAGGCCTGAATTGGGGGGAGGGGGGAGTTCTGTGTCTTGGAGGAAAGACTCCCACTGAAATCTCCTGATTCAGCTCTCAAAATCACTGTTTCATTATTCCAAGGACATCTGCAACAGGTACAACATTTCCAAGGCAGAATACCCAAGCGCTTCTCCCACGGGTGTGAATTCTACAATCTGGCAACCCACTGTGTAAAGACGTATCTCCTGTTCTAAATTTCCCAGCTGTCCTTTCCAGCTATTTCAAATGCATAGGGCAAAGAGGACATAAGTTTTCTTCCAGACACTCTTAAAGGACAACTTTATCTAGGGAAGGGAAGACACTAGACTAGAGCTAGAGAAGAGCCCTCCCAATAGCTGAAGTAAGGTAAAGGAAAAACTAGACTGCATTGAGGGGGTTAAATTTTGCTGCTGCACTAGGGCCTGTACAGACATACCATTTACAGAACCCTTACCAAACTTCAATGGTTTTTAGTGCACACAACACAGTTGGTTTGATCATCTATAGCAGTGATCCTCCAGTGTGGTGCCCATCAATATGTTTCCTGGCACCAAAAGCCAACCACGGCTTTCCTCCTTCTTAGCAGGAAGTACTTGTACTTCAATGGAGTCCAGGAAGTATCCCCTTTGTGTCTACAAGGAGCAACAATTTGGAAACAGCTGTTTCATCATAGGAGAATGCTTGGCTTGAACTTGCCGACATTTTTGGGTGCCAGCCTCCATGGTGACTATTTTGTGGTGATATCTGCTACCTGTTTTCCAAACTTCCAGAAGTGTTCACACAAATTCTTTAAGGCTGGAGACTCCTGAGCTGTGGTCATATTAGAATGGACCCAAGGAGGAAAGATAATTTTGTATTAATGTGAGGACCTTTTTAAAGATACTGGGTGGGTGAACATAGCTTGAGTGATCTTGAAATTACTTTTAATGTCTTAATGCAGTAGTTTTCAAGCTTTGTTTCCAGAACCCCCGTTCCCCTGAGGCTTATCAGCAGTTCCTTAACTGCAGAATATTGGTTGTGTTTTATATCACACTGAGACCAAATTCATGTACTAATGGTGTTTTCCACCTCTTTTCCCTACTGTTAATGACCAAGGGAGAAGAACAGGAAAGTAGCTAAATGTTTTTGGCAGGGCTCTTTTTGTACTAAAAGCCCAGCAGGAACTCATTAGCATAATAGGCCACACCCAATAGCAAAACTCATTAGCATATTGGGCCACACCCCTGACCACACAGCTCATTAGCACATTAGGCCACACCCTCATGTTACCAGAAGTGTGGTCATCCAGCCACACCCACCTTTCCCTTCTTATTCTGTTTACCTTGTTTGTTGTCAAAACCCAGGGCTTTTTTTGTAGCAGGAACTCCTTTGCATGTTAGGCCACACACCCCTAATGTAGCCAATCCTAATGAGTTTCTGCTATTGGGTGTGGCCTATTATACCAATGAGTTCCTGCTGGGCGTGGCCAACTCAGGAGCCAGCCGGAACTCTGTTCCTGTGTGTTCCTGCCCAAAAATAGCCCTGGTTTGGATCAGCTTTGTGGACTAACTGATGACCATACAGGAAGGTTAATTTACAATCACATTTCAGCCTTCTTGTGTTTTACAGTTTCTATGTGAATTTGACCTCTGTTCAAGTGAGGGTACTTTTCTCCATGTAGCAAGTAAGTACCCTTGAACAAATCCCATAATCTTCTGCAACATACAAGGGCTCATCAACAAATGAATCCATTCAGAAAGTGTTTTTGGAAGGTCTTAATGGATATAAAGCCCTGACATTTTTACTATTAGTAGTGACTTTTTGTACACTAGTCATTTAGACTAGAATTGCAACACTTTATTGTTTTAATGGTTCAGAACTGGTAAAACTAGAGGGTTCAAATCTACAGGTAGTAAAATAGAAAAAAATGGTTTATTGAAAGGATGTCAGAAACACTCACAAGGCAATCGCACAGAAAAGATAATCAAACGTCTAGTTTAAAAGTGGACTTTCTTCATCTCAAGTTGGTAAAACATTGAAAAGGCTCGCATATGTTTCCATTGTTATAATTTTTCTAGCATTTGTTTAGGCTGTTTCTCAAAACTGTATCCATGCCTTTCCTATGATAGCACCACCCCACTCAAAATGGATCTGCAGTTCTGACAGTGTCATTATAGTAAATACAGTTTATACCCTCCTAAATCCATTAGAAGGATATAACTCTGCTTAGCGTTGAACCTTTGATAAGAAAAGCCTTTACTTCTGGGCAGTCTGCACATATCCACCTGGTGATGTAAACCAGTGGATAGTTAGCTTCATGTGTGCACAGGGTTTTCTGTTTCCCATGCAAATTAATGGAGAAGTTGCTAGAGGGCCATCATCATCTCTGCAATCCACCGGGGGGCTGCCTTCTCTGCTCCATCTTTGTAGCCAGAACTGAAGTTAGTAATGTTAAATTGGAAAAGATTTCAAAGTCATCGTGGATACAAGTCCGGATCATGGCATGGAGCACGACAAGTGCTGGGGTCCTCAGGTTTCTGAAGGACCCAACCAACCAACAGAGGAGGAAGGTGAGCCTCTGCAGGAAAGAGGCTGGTGTGCCCTACCCCGCTGTTCAGTGAAGGGGGCTCACAAGCACCTTACCGGAGAGCCTCCATAATACTTTCAGCTTCTGGTCTGGCCTCATTCATGACTTCATGCTCTTTCCCCCCTCTTTGGGCCATATAAATATACATGTACTAAACCATAAGTGTACTAAATATATACATCAGGAGAGGTCTGCTAGGTCCAGTTTAGGAAATGCCTCGAAAGGTATTTATTGTATTTTATTTATTTATTTACAAAATGTATACCCTGCCTTTCTGGCCTCATCAGGGCCACCAAGGCGACTCTGGTGGTTGTTCCTGGGGGGGGGGGCGCATTTGAGAAATGGAGGGAGTGCAACGTGGGTGTGATGCCCCAGAGTCCGCCCTCTGAAGCTGCCATCACTCCCTTCAGGGGAACTGAGCCCTGTGTGGTCTGGAGATCAGCTGTAGTTTCAGGAGATCGCCAGGCCACATCTGGAGGTTGATATGATAACACTAGTTTTAAAACTGCTCTGGCCAAGAAGGAGGGTTACTTGTCATGGGTGGTGGTATCCCCCAAATGCCTGTGGTGGTTGTATCACAGTCCTCTACATTTCCATAGAATAATTAGATCCAACAACTAAAGTTTCCAGTCAGGTTCAGCCCTCTGAGGTACCTCAGCTCCGCCCCAACACTCCCAATGTACAAGGCAGAGGCAAGAGGAGTGGGTGGGTAGAAGGCCAGTGATGGTCACAGGACTTGCTAGCAGTCCAGTTTGGGAGCCTGAGAGGAAGGAAAGCTGGCCCACCTTCCTCACTCTTTGAAGCAGCCCACCTGTAAAACTAACTGTTGCCCAGGGGTGGAAAGCAAAAGAAGTACAGCCTTCCTTACTACTGTTCTTGCAAGAGTAGACTGATAACTAGATAAGCATAAGGAAGAGGGAAGGCTCACTGCAGGGAGGGGGGAAACCTTTTATTTTAATTGCAGCTGTCTATCTTAGGCCAATATTGACCAAGCTTCTGGCAGCTATGGAGCACTTCTGTCTGAATGTAAATGGGAGACACTGCTTTTTTCTTTCTTACAGCTGAACAGCTTTTCTTTTAGAATGCATAAGAATATAGGAGCAGCCCTCGACTTGGGTTTCTCATGAGTCTGAGGCCCCGGTCACACGAGAGGTTTTGGGCTGGTAGAGGGACGGATCGGGGGCGCAGCAAACGGGCGCGATCCCACCGCAACATCTGGGAAGCGTTGTGCTTGCGTCCCCGATCCACCCCTTCCACCCAAAACCCCGCTGCAAAAATGAACCACCTACCATGGTGGTTCATCCCAGACGGCCGCATCAAAGCTGGCCGTGGGATCGCCGGCGCGTCCTTTCGCCGGCGCATCCCCGGCTCCAGCCCAAACTGCGCATGCTCAGGCATGCACAGTTCAGCAGCCTCCCCCTCCCGACTGTGTCTTCCTCCCCGGCATCTGATCGTGCCGGGGAGCAACAGCGCCGCGGCTAAGGGGATCCGTGGGATCCCGCTGCGGCGTCTCTATTTTGGTGCGGCTCTAATTTGCCACACTTTGGCCGGTGTTTTCCCTGCCGTGTGGCAGGGACCTGAGTATGTCTCCTATGAGGGCTGGTGATTCTCTGTTTCTGCATCAGGGGTGACTAGCTGATCCAATCAAACCCAGTGCAGAGAAACAGCAGAGTTAGCTGTTCTCAACAGGCATTTGGAAGGAAGAGAAGCCAGAGCAGTATATCAAGCAGAGATGCAGCGGGCAGCCTCTACTTTGGGATCACAAGAAATGTTATTTTTTTTCATTATTTCTCACAGCACACCAACAGCTCTCTGGTGGCACATATTTTAGAAATGATTGCCCTAATCCCATGTAACTCAATAGTGTGATAAAACTGACAGGAATGCCCTTGATTTTTCTTTGTCACACCTGCTCCCTTCTCTCACTGCTCTTTGCAGTCCTTCGTTGTTTCCTCCTCGTCGTTCTGCTTGTTTCTTTTGGTCATAATGAATGGGCTTACTTTAGTCTTCAGACAATTGGCACCGGACCTCCCATCCCACCATCTTTAATGGCCCCGAGCTAAATCAAGAGAAACACTTAGGACATCTCAAACAAATGTAATTTGAATTAAATCCAGATTACATTGGCTTTTTGTGGGCTTCAGCCATGCCCAGATTCTGAGGCCTTAGAGAAAGCACCAGCTCACTGAAAGGTGTCTATGTCAAGGCAATTTAGAGGAAAGTTATGAATCCTCAAAACAGAGCAGGCCAAAGGAGGTCTTCTGTCCACACCTGGTGAATCCCATTCACTCTCCACACAGGGTTTGCAGTGGCAAATGTATCTTCGAGATCTGTCTGCAATGAGTTCTAAGGAGACAAAAATCCATTCATCCCTCCATGCTTCTGGCCACAATATCACACTGGCCTGTCCAGATTATAGTGGCTGGAGCTGGGGCTTATAATTGGACTTTGTGGGATCCCATAGCCTAGGGGAGGCTGTGTCTGCTTTGCTCTGAGTCTCAGACCAGCTAGGTTTGGGTTGCAGGGGTCCCTGTACATGTACGGTGAAGGAGCACCTGGTCCATATGTTGAAACGGGAGGCCCAGGAGAACTTGTCATGTTATTAAAGGTTTCCAGAGATGGCATGCCAGACATGGATGCCGCTGCAGCTGCAGAGAAGACTGTGGGGCTTGGAAAGGAATTGAGATTCATAGAGTTGAAGATCTGGAACCCCTTGCCATGGATGGGGGTGGTGGTATGCAGCCCTTTTGGGGTCCAGTTATTGTAGGTGTAGCTTGGGTAGAGGTCCTCGTAAGAATTTCCAGACAAGGCATTGAGTGGCGAGCCAAAAGCCCCTTTGCATAGTTCTGTCTGCTGATGCCGCTCCTTTTTCCGCCACTTGGCTCTACGGTTTTTAAACCAAACCTAGAAAGAGAGAGAAAAGTATGGAGTTGCTAGAGCATTGGACCAAGGTCTTGGGAGACCAGGTTCAAATCCCCACTCTGCCATAAAAGCTCACTGAATGATGCTGGGCCAGGCATCCCTCTTAGCTTAACCTACCACATGAGGTTATGAGGATAAAATGGAGGGTGTTGTGAGCCACTTTTGGTTCCATTCAGGAGGAAAAAATGGGTATATGTATCCAGGGGTCGTTTCGTAGAAAAAGAGCTAGGGGAAGTCATTAGCATAACTCATTAGCATATGCCACACCCCCTGACATCACCGGAAGTATGTCATGAGGCCACACACCCTGAATGCGCTCGCCCGCTTCGGGAGAGGGGATCAAAGTGTAATACAAGCCTCCTCCGAGACTTGATCACACCAATCTCAACTCTCTCTTGGGTCTTGATGCCTGCCAGTCATTCCCCCTGCCTGGGGGAAGCCGTGTTGGACCAAAATACAGTCCAAACTGCTGTAAGGAACACCCGTCCACCGTGAGCACTTACAGGGTGCGTCAAATTGCCATTTTACCCTGACCGGAAGCAGGGGGCGGGGCTTCACCGTGTGCCCAGCCCCTCCGAATCTCACCCGGGGGAACTGCGATCCCCCGGGATCCCCCCCGAAATGACCCCTGTATGTATCTAAATAAACTGTAGTGTTCTGTACTGTTTATATTGCAGCAGTTATAACTGTTCAGTGATTGCTTGAAGGATGGCCATTGCCTCTAAAGATTATGTTCTCCCTTCAGGTGTTGTAAAAACTGTTTAGCAGTTCCAAACAGGTGCACTGAAGATCAAGGATCACTGGAGGAGAGGGTGTTTAACCTCTTTCTCCTATGCCTCAGCTAATTTAAGTATTTAATTATTCAAAGTTGTTTTCTTTACTAGGTACCGCATGGGCTGACTTTGGTTTCTCCTGTATTTTCAAGTACTTGTCTGAGCATGGTTGGAGGTGCAAGTTAAAGGACTTTTGGCCTTTGGCTCAGAACTTGGGGACTAGAATAGCCAGCCCAGTGAATTAAGGCCCACCTAGGATGTATTTCTTTGTGTGCCTTGTTTATTTAAATTACAGTTGAAATTGGTTGTTCTGGAAATTTCCATGAACACTTTACAGATTACCAGACAACTAAAGCCCTAACAACCTGTTGGTGGCTGCAAAAAAAGAAACCTAGGGCCAAACTAGATGTTATGGTGTCCATGGGTCCAACCAGGGCTTATTTTGTAGAAAAAAACCCAGCAGGAACTCATTAGCATAATAGGCCACCCCGAACAGCAGAAATGCATTAGTATATCAGGCCACACCCCTGACCGTGGAGCTCACTAGCATATAAGGCCACACCCCCATGCCTTCCCTTGACTTGGCCGGGCACCACCTGGCTGCAGGGAGCCCAGGCAAGCCAGCCCTTGGAAGGGAGGGGAGGCAGTTTAAACTGCCTTCCTTTGGCTCACCCAGGTGCCCCGCGGCTATGGGGAGCCCGGGCAAGCCAACCCTTGGACAGGCCAGGGAAGGCATGGGGAGGCATTTAAATGCCTCCCCGATCCTTCCGGAGCCCCCCCAGCCCAGTCGCGGGGGGGGTCACTCTCCAGGCCTTCCCTCTGTAGCCACGCACGCAGAGGTTTTGGCTGTAGTGGGCATGGCCAACTCTGAAGCCAGCCGGAACTCCATTCCTGTGCGTTCCTGCCCAAAAATAGCCCTGGGTCCAACCCATGAACACTGACACCATTTGAGACCTGCACTCGGCTATTTAAAAATGCTGCAAGGGCCTGATACTGACCAGGCTCGCAGTGCGGTGGGACCAGGCAATCTTTCCTTGCCCTTGTGGCATTTTTAAATTTAGCTCTAAAATGGTGTTGGCATCCATGGGGCAGACCCATGAACACCGGCACATCTGTTTTGGCCCCTAGCTGTATTAGATAATGGTGGAATAAATCTGGCAAGGCAAATTCCTCGTTGCAGTCTAGCAGTTTGAAACATGGGTTGGCTATGTAAATTCTACATCCCATTTGATAGAAAGCAAGGTGCCTGGAAGGACCCATTTTAGCACACTGCCTTCCTGGCAATCTTGGGTCGATCACAGGTCAGAGTGTTTCCTTCTAATAATTATTATTATTATTATTATTATTATTATTATTATTATTATTATTATTATTAATGAGGTCAGAGTGTTTCCTGATAGAACGGTGAATTCCATCCCCCCAGAGTTAGGGTTGCCAGGTCCTCTGGCTGCCGGCAGAGCATGGGGCAGTAGGGTTGTCAGATCCAGGTTGGGAAACTCCTGGAGATTTGGGGGGTGGAGGCTGGGGAAGCCAGGAACCTTATTGGGTTACAATGCCACCCTACAAAGAATCAATTTTCTCCAGGGGAGCCGATCTCTGTAGTCTGCAAATGGACTGTAATTCCAGGGGATCCCCAGGTCCCACTTGAAGGCTGGCATCCCTAACCAGAGTCCAGCAGCATGGGTATTCTTTATAGTACCTGCTCCTGCAGAGAAAGAAAAGTGAGCCGAGAACACCTGGTCTTTGCCAGGCTAACTGTCTTTCAAGCCACTTCAGTTCCTTATTCAACTTTTGAAAGTGTAAACATGGTAGAATGAAGTTCAGGGACTGCCTTCCTGGTAAACCTCCTGTGCAGGCACAGATCCTCACCCTGATCCTGGGCTCTGTCAGGTTGGTCCAGCCTGCAATCTCCTCCCTGGTGCTCATGTCTGGATAGCGATTCCGTTGGAAAGTGGCCTCCAGTTCCTGTAGCTGCTGGCTGGTGAAATGAGTCCTCTGCCGACGTGGTTTCTTTTTACCCAGGTTCACTTCATCCTCGCAGCTGGAGTCAGAAGATTTGCACTGAGAAATCTCACCGGTCTCTCCTGGAGGGAAATAGAAATAAGCAAGTTGGACGGACATAGGCTGGGTTCTCAATTCCTGAGCAAATGTGTTGTATGTGAAGATGAGCCTTTAGTTTTGTTGGGGTATTTGCAAGTTCACTTCCTGGTGTCATGAAAGAGTTAACCTGTTTGTTTGTCTATGCTAATTGTAGTTAGTTAACTTAGAACCTATGAGATGTTGAGTAGAAGTTCCCACGCTAGAAGGGGAAATCCTATTCAATAATGCAGTGCCCTTTAGCCTGGTCATTGCTCAGTTCATAGTTGGGTGATGTTACCTGATACTTTTCATATAGGCATTTTTTTGGGGGGGTTTCTTCCTGCTCCCTTTGTTCTAAGATCAGATTCCATAAGACAGTGTGAGATGTAAGATCAGAGATGCTGGGGGGGGCACAGCATAATACAAGTGTGGTATACTCTCCTCAGCAAAATGGCTCTGCTGAGCGTCTTAACAGGAGCATTCAACACACTGTGGCCTGCCTGACCACTGTTGAGCAGAAGCTGTAACTACAGCAACTTATCTATACAACAGAATGCCTTCCAAAGCAACAGGAAAAACACCATTTGAACTGTGCTTTAAACAGAGACTGCCAGGCCTAAGACATTTGAAGGCATTTGAGTCCAAAGTTATTGCTCATATACCCAAGGAAAGATGGGGGGAACTGGACACCAGAGCTGAAGTGGGGGTCCTTGTTGGGTATGCTAGAGGTGGAAAAGGATATGGAGTTATGAATCCAAAAGCATTTTGAGTTAAAGAATGTGCATATTGATGAAAGCAATGTGCTCCAAGCTTGAAGGTGGTTCAAATCATTCCAGAAGCTGAGGTTGGAGTCTCTTTTACAGATATGGCCATTTGGCTGCCTGCAGAGACCACCTGTCCACAGGCAGGTCAACAAGATGCCCCACAAACAGAAGGGGAGGCAGGGCAAGCTAGGCCAGAGAAGAAGGAGACTCCTATGAGAAGGTCACAGAGGAGCAATAAGGGAGTACTACCTGAAAAGTATACCTTGCATGTAAATGTGCATCCTGAGTGTGAACCCTTGAACTGCAAATAAATGATTGAACAGCCTACACCTGTTGTCAAATACGCCACCTTCAGGACATTACTAAGTATAGCAGCAGCAAGAAGAACGCATGTTCAGCACCTGGACATTGGGACAGCCCTTTTCAGTGGAGATTTGCCTGAGGAACAAGCTGCCATAGCATAGACTGAGAAATTAATTATATTTCTGCAAAGCCAAGGCATTCCACAGGGAAAGGCAGACACCTGCCTACTTGCCAAGCTTAAAGATGGACTGTATCAGTATGTATTGGCGTGTAAGAATGGACTGTCATTATGCTGCTAAACCAAAAAAGATGTTCAGGAAATTGCAGATAACCTGAACAAAGAGGTGGAAGTCAAACAGTTGGGAGCATTGAACCACTACTTTGGAATACAAATTGAAAGAACTGAGAATGGGAATTTTCTCCTGAACCAAAGACACAAGACTATGGACCTTGCAGAGTCCCTGGGCCTAAAGCATGGAGTCAGTAGTCCTCTTGAGCCAGCATACCTCAAGCTTGAAGGTGGAATGTTGCTAGAGAGCAACCAGCAATACAGAGAAGCAATTGGCAAACTTCTTTAGCTAAGCACAGTGTAAAGACCTGATATCTCTGCAGCTGTTGGAATCCTATGCAGAAACAGTGATTCACCAAATCATTCTGATTGGAATGCTGTAAGGAGACTGACTAGATACTTCATAAAAACAGCTGACTTAAAACTTAAGATCTCAGCCTGTGACAACCCGAGACTGGTTGGATACATGGACACTGACGGGGGTAATATCCAACAAGCTTCCTGCCCCGGCTTCCTGCCCCAGGCTGAAATAGTCCCAGGAGAGTGGTATTGAGCCTTTTGGGGAAACCCGCATGTATACTAGGGAACATATGGGTTTTCCAAAATAGTGCCCTGAGACTCTTCGGGTTGGGGAAATGGCACAGGGAGGAGGGCTAAAGCCTCTTCTCCGTGTGCACTGTGGTTCTGATCTGAGTGCAGGAACAGAGGAGAACCTGCAACTCACATGTGATTTAGTAATGTGCATTTAGTAATGTTATGTCCTCCATGGTGCTGTTCCAGAGAGGTACTTACCTTTTATTTTCCTGATGATATGCAATAAAATGAACGATGAATGTTAAGCATTCCAAACTGAATTTTATGTGGTATTTACAGTGCAATTCTAAGCAGAGTTACATCCTTCTAAGACCACTGACTTCAATTAACTTAGAAGGGTATAACTCTGCATAGGATGGCACTGTTAGTTATACATTTTTCATCCTTCAAGCCAATTCTCCCCACTCCTCTGTTTTCAGATGTGCAGCTGCAGGAGTCTGTCACTCATGTGAATAACAGTAACATGTGGCGTCTCAGTTGTGATAAGAGAAAATGGTTCTATCCAAAAACTGTTGGAAAATACAGATTTTACAAAGGGACGAAAGCAGTTTTACTAACATTTTTATATACAAAATTGGATTTAATTTGATTTTTGAATGTCAATTAATGCCTAATCATTTTATGTCATCTTCTCATAACGATTAACAGAAAATCACTTGGCTGAACTTTCCCAGCTTTAAGGCCAATGCATTTATTTGGACAGTGTATATGTGTTTGGGTCTGCAAAAACTGGTTGCCTTTCCCTTACTTCACTTGAACCAAACTCATGTTGCAAAGTAAACATCAAAGATTACAAAAGGAAACAGTAAGATATCAATTTGGATTAATAATCATTTTGAGATTCATAATATAAATTGTCATTTTTCAAAGTGTAATTTATGTCTGTTTTAGCAGCTATAAGGATAAGCCTTTCATTTAAGATTGTTCAGTATTCATCATGTCATCCCAGCAATTTCTCCTTTAAAATGTAACTCTTTCAATTAATCCAATCTTTAATTTGTACCCATATGCTCTCAGTTGCACAGTTATGCCACAGTTTCACAGAATGGAGTGGTGACAGCAGCAGCAACAGAACACTGCCAAGGCTACACCCCCCAGTAGAAATATAATATATTGAACAATTTCCAGCTGTTCTGTATTTTCCACAGGCCTTGCGCACAAAGTACAACCATTGCTTAGTATACCCGAAATGTTGGATGTGTTTATGAGTGTAGCCGGAAGCTGACATAATCAGGAGTTTAAAAGATCTTTCATTTAATCTCAGCTAATCCTGAATATTTACATGTATCAGTTCACACAGCGAAGAGGTACATTGCAAAACAGTCTACTATACCAGGACACACTGTTCTGAGCCTCTGGAACTTCAGATGCCCTCACAGACTGGAGAGCGATGGCACATGGCAGTTGGGTTTCAGCCTAAAGAAGAGGCAGTTCCTGGGCTGCTGACAGATCTATCCATCTTCCTCCCTGACAGCAAGCGTAGTATATTTTCATTAGACCTTAAATGTAAACAGCTGGATCCTCTGTTTAACATAGCTATGGTAAGACCTGCCTGGATAAATGAGACCAAGGATCCACCTAGTTCAGCAGTTCACAGGTATGGCTTGACGGCAACAACCTGCCCATCTAGTATGCAGAGACATACTGCTTCTGTACATGGAGGTTCTATTTAGTTGTCATGATTAACAGCTACCAATCCACCTGCCATTTTGTCCAATTCTTCGACAAGCCATCCCCACGTCTAGTGAGAGTGGATTCTCTCTATGAATTGTGCACAGTGTGAAGGATTTTCTTGGGACTGTCCTGAATTTATTGCCAGTCAGTGTCTTGGTGTGACCCTGAATTCTAGCAATATGGAAGAAGGGGATACATTTTGTCTATTCACTTTTTCTTCATGATTTGTCCTAGAGTATTCATTCATTTAAAAAAAAAATCTAACTTGGACATGTGAAAAAGCTGTGGACTTTTGGACTAGAGTTCACAGCGAAATGCAAAAAATTTTGAAATGTTCCTTTAAAAAAGCACCAGAAATTCTGCTCTTAGGACTTAAAATGGAAGAATTGAATATTACAAAAAGAACTTTATTCTGGTACCTGATTACAACGGCGAGAATACTCTATGCACAATGTTGGAAACAAGAAAGAATTCCAGAGTTAGAAGAATGGATACAAAAAACTTTGTTTATGGCTGAGATGGACAAAATTACGAAAAAATTGAATAACAAAGAAGATCAGGAATTCTATGAGGAATGGAGATACTTTAAAATTTACCTAGAAAAGAACTGGGATGTAAAGCACAATCTATTATATTTAGAACAATATTGAAACTAGAATATGATGTTATCTTAAGGTGTACTGGAGTGACGAGGGGGGAAGCATTGCGGGAAGCCACGGGGAGGGGGAGAGTAAAGTGGGGATATTGGGGGTAAAAATTGAAACATTAATGGAACTGATGACATGTCAATATTTTCATGAAAAATAAAATTGTGTTCTAAAAAAAAAATATCTATCTTGTCTCTCTCCCCAAAGACACAAAGCAGGGGACAAATAAATAACAAATATGAAACAAGCCAAAAGTAATTAAAAACAAATCTTAATCTAACAATATCCCAAAAGCCCCTTTCAATTATTCACCCTTGCAGTGGCACTGGAAAGCCCTCCAAGTAGGGGCCTGCCTCACATCCTCAGCAAGGCTGTTCTACAATACTGGTGCCCCACAGAAAAAGGCCTTGTTGATGTCCAAACTTGCCCGGGGGGGGGGGTCAGAACCAATAGTAGACCTTAATTAGCATAGGCTGAAAGAGAGCAGTTATATGTCGTATGCAAAGTTTCTCTGACCTCTAAAACTCCCAAAGTGCACAAGTTCACTTCTACATAAAACATAAAGACCATCAATAAATATTTCTTCAAATACATTAGTGACAGAAAACCACCCAGGAAGGCAATGGGGCCTTTGGATGACCAAGGGGTAAAAGGATTACTAAAGGATGATAGGGAAAGGGCAGAGAAGCTGAATGCATTTTTGCCTCTGTTTTCCCTGTGGAAGATGGGAGGTGCTCACCCATTTCAGAACCACCAATTTTAGGAGGGGTGTTGGAATACCTGAGTCAGATTGAGGTGACAAGAGAGGAGGTCCTACAACCAGGGGTCATTTCCTGCACGAGTGCACAGGAGCGGAGCTCCGGCAGTAAAGAGCTCAGGGGGCGGGCACATGCAACAAGCCCCACCCCCTGCTCCCAGCAGCCCTCAGTCAGAGCAAGAAGCAGCCAGGTAAGTTGCAAAGCTCCCCCTGGCCCCCCAGCCCCAAACAGTCCAGTGGCACCTTTAAGACCAAGTTTTATTCAGGTACAAGCTCTCCCTCCTCTGCGAGGACAGATCTGGATGTTCCCCCTCCTTCCAATAGCTAGCAATCCAAAACAGTCCAGTGGAGCCTGAGTGGTGGGTGTTGCCTTCTGACACACTTCTGGTGATGTCGGGGTGTGGCATATGCAAATAAGTTATGCGAATGAGTTATGCTAATGAACTCCTGCACCTCTTGTTCTACTAAATGACCCCTGCCTACAACTGATGGACAAATTAAAAACTGACGAATCACCAGGCCCAGATGGTATACATCCAAGAGTTCTGAAAGAACTCAAATGAGAACTTGTAGATCTCCTGACAAAAATATGCAATCTATCATTAAAATCTGCCTCCATTCCTGAGGACTTGGAAGGTAGCTAATATAACCCCATTAAAAAAAAAAAAAAGGTTCCAGAAGAGATGCGGGAAATTACAGACCGGTCAGTCTAAGGTCAATACCGGATAAGTTGGTGGAATCCATTATTAAAGATAGAATTAGTAGGCACATTATGAACAAAAACTATTGAGGAAGAATCAGTATGGATTCTATAAGGGAAGATCTTGTCTCACTAATCTGTTAGGCTTCTTTGATGAGATGAACAAACATGTGGACAAGGGTGACCCATTAGATGTTGTTTACCTAGACTTCCAGAAAGCTTTAGATGAAGTTCCTCATCAAAGGCTCCTAAGTGAACTCAGCAGTTGAGATAAGGGGATAAGTCCTCTTGTGGATTAAAAACTGGGTGATTAACAGGTAACAGAGAGTGAATATACATGGGCAGTTTTCACAGTCGAGGGTGGTAAGCAGTGGGGTATCGTAGGGCTCGGTACTGGGTCTGGTGCTTTTTACCTGTTTCATTAATGGTTTGGAGTTGGGAGTAAGCAGTGAAGTGGCTAAGTTTGCGGATGACACTAAGTTGTTCGGGGTGGTGAGAACAAGGGAGGATTGTGAGGCACTCCAGAGGAATATGTCAGGCTGGGTGATTGGGTGTCAAAGTAGCAAATGAGGTTCAACGTGGTGGGGGCAAGTGCAAAGTAATGTCCATTAGAGCAAAAAATTCTAACTATAAATACATGTTGATGGGGTCCAAACCGGTGGAAGACTGACCAGGAGAAAGATTTTGGAGTCTTAGATAACTCACTGAAAATGTCAACCCAATGTGCGACGGCAATAAAAAAAAAAGGCAAATGCTATGCTGGGGATTATTAAGAAGGGAATGGAAAATCAGCCAGTATCATAATGCCCCTGTATAAATCGACGGTGCTGCCTCATTTGGAATACTGTGTACAGTTCTGGTCACTGAATCTCAAAAAAGATATCATAGCACTGGAAAAGGTGCAGAAAAGGGCATCTAAAATGGTTAAGGGGATGGAACACTTTTCCTATAAAGAAAGGTTAACAAGGTTCGGGCTCTTTAGTTTAGAGAAACGACAGCTGAGGGGTGATATGATAGAGGTTTACAAAATTATGCATGGGATAGAGAAAGCAGAGAAAGAAGTACTTTTCTCCCTTTCTCACAACATAAGAACTTGTGGGCACTCAATGCAATTGATGAGCAGTAAGCTTAGAACAGAGAAAAGGAAGTACTTCTTCACCCAAACAGTAATTAACACATGGAATTCACTGACATAGGAAGTGATGGTGGTTACAAGTATAGACAGCTTTAAGAGGGGACTGGATAAACATGGAGCAGAGGTCCATGAGTGGCTATTAGCCACAATGTATGGATGGAACACTAAGTCTGGGGCAGTGATGTTCTGTATTCTTGGTGCTTGGGGGGCAACAATGGGAGGGCTTCTGGAGTTCTGGCCCTGCTGGTGGACCTCCTGATGGCACCTGGTTTTTAGCCACTGTGTGACTCAGAGTATTGGACTGTGTGGACCATTGGCCTGATCCAGCATGGCTTCTTTTATGTTCTTATATGACTAAATTTTAAACTGTAAGCTTGGAAGGGGCTTGCTTCTTCTTTTTTTAAATAAAGTTACTATGTGCATGTGTGCAGAGAATCTCTTGAAGACACAATTTTTGCCCCCTACTGTCATCATTAGAGAATGGCAGGAATCAATTGGACGGTTAAAAAAGTACCTTGCACCACCTCCCAAATCTAGGCTCATTTATTACAGAACAATTATACCAGCTCCATTCCAGAAGTCATATTGACCCCAGTGACGTAGATCACATCAACAATTGTGCCCACCCAATGCTCTCCTATGGTCAACCTATGCAAAACTTTCTTGTAGCATAAGGTCAGATGCTGTGGATCTGTTCCGTTAGAAAATGTACTTGCCTCTGGCAGCACAAACCGGTCTGGAGGATTCCGCTCATAGCCTTTTGCTCCTTCTTATCTGTGCTTCTTTATTATCTTCCCTTAGGCCCAAACTACAACAGACTTTTAAAATTAGTCGGGTCCAGGGACTCACTCCCCTCCAGAGCAGCTGTGGAGAATGTCATTTTAAAAGTCTATGGGCCCCTGACCTGGATCAGGAACATAGTATGGGAGGGGGGGTCCCTGCCTTATCCCTCCTCCACTTTCCTGCACTGAAACGACCCCTAGGGGAGTTATTTGTCCCACTTCAGAGCTGTACATGCAGGAACCTGGACTCAACTTGTTAAAAAATATCTCGTAGTCTGTCCTTTAGATTCACAGGTTTCACCCTCTTTGATTCCACATGATTACTTAATCCAGGGCTTTTTTTCTTGGGGAATGCACTGGAACGGAGTTCCAGAACCTCTTCGACAAAATCCTTTTAAAAATCTTTAAAAGTTCATGAGTTTTCAGTATACAGATTGAAAACTTAATTTCCCTCTTGAGAGTTCCAGCACCTCTTTTTTAATTTTACTTTAAAGGCACCATGGTTCATTTTTTTACAATCTGTACTTGCTACCATGGATCAGAAAATAACCTTTATGAGTGTTTATTTCTAAGAGGAATTGGCTATGGCTGGAGGCAGACACTCACTTGATGCTCATTTTCTTTAGAGAGTTAAGTGAGGGATCACTGAGAAGGAGATATCTGGGGGTGTTTAGTATATTGGTTTTTAATTATGTTTTATTTGTAACTTTTAAGTTACTTTGAGGCACAAGGAAAGGTGAGATATAAATATTTTAATAAACAAACAATAAAATAAATAAATAAATGAAAGTTAGCTCTGGCTGACAAAAAGTTATGGCAGAATGAATACTAGACTCTTTATTTTTGACTTGCAGTATATTCACGCTTCTAATTTTCACTACTGGTTAACAGATTTTGCAAGGTTACCCATGGTTTCAAAAACCACTCAAACCTTTTTGCTGGGTAATGACTGAAGGACAAATGTGTACACACGCCATGGGAAACAGTACCTTTCTCAAACAATTTTGAAAAAAATTCAGCCCGTGGTATATTATGCTGTAACTCATTTACACGAATGGACTTGAGAACACATCTTTAGACACACCCATCCTCAGGGTCAGGTTCACAAAGTTCCCAGGCCACATGGTATTTCAGAACACGCTTCTCCTTCATGCCTTACCTCCACTCTCAGTACTGGGTGTCCCTGCCAGAGCTCTTGGCTGTATCCCTTCGGAGTTCCCATCCGTGGCTTGCAGCAAGGCTGACATATTCCCAGCAGTCCAAAGACAGGTCCTTTCTTAAAGTCTACTGTATGAGAGTAGAATGGCTTTATACCTCCCACGCCACAAGTTCTTAAAAGACCTTGCTGGCCAACAAGGCCTGAGGTCTCTGTTTTGATGAGCTGACAGAAGAGGACTCAGGAACAAAATGGTGCCAATGCAATGAGTACAAGTCTCCCAGAAGGATGGATTGTCCAAGCTATGGAATCCCTTCACACACAGGCTGTGATCTGCACAGTTCCTTCCAGGTTATGAAATAGGAAATCCCCAATCCCTTCCCAAGATATCCTTCATGAACTCATACTAGCCATTCTTGGAGAGCTCAGCTTTCCTCTACCAGGTCCACACCAAGGTCTGGCTTCTGGACTCTCTCCACAGCCGTTTGCAACTTCTCAGAACCTTTCCCTGCTCCCTGTCCTTCTTTCTTCCTTCCCTCACATGTTTATTTCTCTTTCCCAGGGCTGCAGTGCTCTTGGCTTGGCGGGGAGGAGGGGTGTGTGTGTATGTGTGTATGTGTCAAATATCAGGGAGGGACAGCTGAGTACAGTCTAACCAGGTGCCAATCAGCCATGGTCTCCATAGCAGACTGGGGAAGCTAGATGTGGGGATGGATGAGAAGATGGCAGCTGGGAGGCCACTGTTTTGTTCAGAATGCTTGCCGGAAGAGTAGACAAAAATATGCATCGTTCTGGCACCATTTGTCGCTGTATTTACAGTTTTGCAGTTGGAGTTTTATTCATCTTTGTGGCTTGCCCTTCGAACCCCTTCACGCAAGAATATAAGGCCAGCCTTGCTGGATCAGGACAAGGTGATGGAGTCCAGCAGCTTGTTTCTCACCACAGCAGCCAGATTTCTCTGGGGATGCTAATAAAGTGGGGCAAGAAAGCAAGAGACTTCTATTATTTTTCCCTGGTATCTAGACAAATATATTCTGTCCTTAACGTGGGGCCCCACTGAGCTATCATGGCCCATGAATCTCATCTCTCACTTAAGCTGTTATTTTAAAACTCTATATGCTAGTGGCTAGTGCCATATCTTGTAGTGAGTTCCGTAAATTGATTATGCACACAGTGAATACATATTCACTGAAGGGAGAAAAATGCCTCCATTCTGCTGAGCATTTATCTTTTCAAAAGCAATCTCTCTCTCTCTCTCTCTCTCTCTCTCTCTCTCTCTCTCTCTCTCTCACACACACACACACACACACACACACACACACACACACACACAGAGTTTTGATTCTAAACTCAAACACCACAAATGTCTTAGCCTTCTTTCATGGAGCAGATGCTCCAACCCTTTGGTCTAATTCAGTGGCCTTGCACATAGTAAGTCACAGGATCAATCCCTGGCACCTCCAGATAAACGAACTCAGGAAGCAGGTCTTGGGGATGTGCATTCCCAATGGAAGTGAAGCCAACGTATGTGTGATTCCAGCTGCTGGCACTTGTCCTTTATTACTCTCTACTTGCCCACTGTTGTCTTCACTCAGTAAAGAGGACAGTAAAGAATGCTTGTATGTGCAGCTGCTTGATGGGGCACATAATGATTCCCTAGGAAGGCAGGAGCCCCTGGCCTGCATGGGCCATTGTCTCAATCTCAGTGAGTCCCTTTGGCACTTCTAAATGGAGTTATCATTAGGAACTCACAGCTGCAGTATGTCTTCAGTTTCGGTTTTATATTTCCTTCCTTTCCTTTTTTCACCTTTCTCACTTGAGACTCCAGGAAGATTACATAATTTTAAACCATGCAACAGGAACATAACTAACAGCAAACAAAATTAGGTAGAGAACAAGGCACTAAACAATATCGTACATACAATATGACAGTAAATGCATGCAAATCATGTGACAACAATGCAATCAACAGTGTCGTATACAAGGAATAATGTAAAGAAAACTGCTTTGGTTTCACAGATGCTGATGATAACTTTATTCCATATTATAAGAATGCCCTCCTGAACAACTCCATTTTATTTATTTTTTTAGTTTCAAAACGATCTGACATTTTGTGCTTACATTACTCTGCAAAGAGCTACACTGTATAACTGTTACATCTGTTCAACCAACCTCATGCCCCCTGGATCTGTGTCCCTCATGGCTGGTGAAAACTGGCAATGAGAGGATACGGGGCCCATTAGAGGACATTATCAGTCTATCCCTGGAAACGGAGAGGACATTATCAGTCTATCCCTGGAAACAGGGGTCTTTCTGGAGGGTCTTAAGGAGGGCTGTGATTATACTGCTCATAAAGAAACTATCACTTTATCCATATGATCCAGCCAACTACTGCCCAGTTTCGAACCTGCCATTCCTAGGTAAGGTGATTGAGAGAGTGGTAGCCGAACAGCTCCAGAGTTTCCTGGATGACACATCAGCACTTGACCCATTTCAGTCTGGCTTCTGCCAGGGTCATGGGACGGAGACAGTGTTGGTCGCCCTAATCTCCATAGGCAACTGGATCGGGGCAGGTCAGTGCTGTTGTTGTTATTCAGCCTCACAGCAGTGTTCAACATGGTTGTTTACAACCTTTTGACCAACCACCTTGCCGACGTGGGGATTCGTGGGGTAGCTTTGCAATGGCTTTCCTCATTTCTCCATGGTCGGGGACAGAGAGTTGCACTGGGGGGAGAGCTGTCCTCTAAGTTCACATGGGGGCAGTCCTCTCCCCGATGTTGTTTAACATCTATATGCACCCGCTCGCCCAGCTGGCCCAGAGTTTCAGGCTTGGGTGTCATCAATATGCAGATGACACCCAGCTATATCTGCTCTTGGATGACCACCTGGCTACCGCTCTGCAACATCTGGCTGAGGGATTTGAGGCTGTGGCGGGATGGTTAAGGAAGAGCAGGCTGAGACTAAATCCGGGGAAGATGGAGGTTCTGTGGCTGGGGGGGGGAGGGTTCCGGGACTGAGGTTCCAGCCCTAGACGAGGTGCCATTAACACCAGTGTTCTCTGTCAGGCTGCAATTTTTTTCGGAGTCATGTACCACCTATACATCATTTTATAACAATTCTCTCTAACATTGGTACAAGGCGATATCGCTGCTGGCCCCTTTCCTGTCGTCCCCTGACCTGGCCACAGTAATCCATGCAACATTACGCTGGCCTGCCCTTGAACTGACCCGGATGCTCCAACTGGTTCAGAATGCGGCAGTGCAAGTCCTGGCGGGAACAACACGGACAGCACATAGACAACCTGTGCTATGCCAGCTACACTGGTTACCTGTGAAATACCGAGTCAGGTTGAAGGTATTAGTGTTGACTTTTAAGGCCTTAAGTGTTTAGGGACCCACGTTATCTTCAAGACCGCCTCCTCCAATATGTCCCCAAAAAAGCACTGAGATCAGCTGATAACAACTTACTGGTGATCCCAGGCCCTAGGGAGGTCCAGCTGTCCTCGAGTAGGGCCAGGGCCTTTTTGGTCCTGGCCCCAACCTGATGGAACTCTCTGCTGAACAACATCAGGGTCCTGCAGAATCTTATACAATTCCACAGGGCCTGTAAGGCAGAAATATTCCACCAGGCTTTTAGTTGAGGGCAGCAACAGTTAAGACTGGCACCCTCCTTTTCTTCCTATGGTTGATCACCATCCGAATTGTTTTATTAATATACTGCGACGATTTTATTATGTTAACTATATTTTATTTGTTTTATCTGTTTGAGGTTGTAAATTGCCCAGAGCCTGCTTGCGGGGTTGAGCAATTAATAAATCTAATAAAATAAATAAATACATACATCTGGAAAAATATGCATTCTGTCTTTCTTGGACCACCACTCCGTTCACATCATTGAGTAGCAGGGTCTGGACTGCAGGAGCCAAAGGCACGGTGGATGTAAGTCTGGCCTTCCAAAAACTGCACCTGCAAATCTACCGTAACAAAAAGAGAGGTGGGTGGGCAGGAAGCTCCAACAGGCTCTTCTGTCCCTTTTGTCCCAGCTGGGCATTCTCTGCATTGTTAAGTGACACTGGCCGGCTGCTGGTGATGGGCAGGAGACACCGGCCCTCCAGCTGGCTAATTAGGCCTTGAAAGACAGGTCAGAATAGCTGCTTCGGCACCATCTCGAGAAGGAGGTCTGTTTGAGGTTGTAAATTGCCCAGAGCCTGCTGAAGAAGGCGGTATGTTCATCCCCTCTTCTTCTTTCATCCAGGCTTTTCAGACAGACTGGCTTCTGGCAGACACTCGGGAATCAGCAGCACCCTCCTCCAGCCATCTCGGGGCTAGGGGGCTATACTGAGCTACTTTCATTTAAAGGCTGTTATCCCTCCATGGTCAGCATTTCATAAACTGGTCAATAATTAAATTTATTTGTTAATCAGGTGATCCTACCAGTGGTGCTCTATCTAATCATTCCTACATTATAGCAAATATGCTGTAGATGGAGCACTCTTCCTGCCTTCTTTTTTCTTTTCTTCTCTTTTTCTTCGTCTTTCTTTCTTTCATGCTGACATTAAAAATACAGAAGTAGAATGCAAACACACGGAAAGAAAACAAACTTCTGTCTCTGAGTGTAAACACTGGCAAGCAGTGGTTTCTGATAACTCATGAGCATTTCCTTGCGAATTTCCTCCATCTTTCTTGAAATGATAGATGAAGCTGGCCTACCAGTAGAACTGGATGAAGATAATCTTTTAATTATCATTCTTAATTGCATGCTTTGCTTACTTATGTTCAGTGGTCGTTTCGTAGAAAAAGAGCTAGGGGAACTCATTAGCATAACTCATTAGCATATGCCACACTCCCTGACATCACCGGAAGTGTGTCATAAGGCCACACACCCCACCCCCAATGGTCCCGGCCGCCGCCACCGGCCTTGCAGCTCCATGAGGGGCCCGGCGGTGGACCTGCAAGGCCGGCGGGGGTGCAAGGAAGCCCTGTGAAGGCCCTCCCTGGCCCCAGGCAGGCAGGGGTGGGGAGAGGCAGGGAGGAAGCAACTTACCCTCCCTCTTCTCCTGCCTCCTCCTGGCTGAATGAGGGCCGGAAGCGGGGCAGCCGGAAGCAGGGGGCGGGGCTTCATCATGTGCCCTGCCCCCCGTACCTCACTCGGGGGACCTGCGATCCCCCGCGATCCCTCCTGAAATGACCTCTGCTTATGTTGCTAGAGCACTATGGTAACCAACCTCCAGGTGGGGCCTGGGTTTCTCTTGGAATGTACATGTAATCTCCAGACTACAGAGATCAGTTCCCCTGGATGAAACGGCAGATTCAGTGGGTAGACTCTATGGAATTGCATCCTGGCTGAGCTCTCTCCCATCGTCAAAGTCTCATTTCCCATTTCTGTCTCATATTTCCAGGAAGTTCCCAAGCTGGAGTTGGCAACCCAAGCAGCCATGTTTTAATGTTTTGGACAAGACCATACATCAGAGTTCATCTTATTATCTGAATCTTGGTGATCCTGCTTTTCATCTGTTTTGGCCATCTTCAGCAAGACCTTCAACCGCCTCTGGAGTGACACACACAGATTTCCTTCACGGTAGTGCATTCCTATCCTGTTTTTCCTCTTGATTCCCCATGAGAGCTCTATCGCTCTCCAGTTTTCCCCTCCCTTCTGCCTCATGTCCTTCTGTTTTTTCAGAATTCCCACTGCACTAAAGACATTCTGCTCCATAGGCTCTGAACTGTCTCAGCGGCTTCTGGTCACACAGCCTATCTCCTTCCCCCCTCTACCAACAGCTGCCCTGGGGCAGAGTTAGACAGGCTGGAATTTACAGACAGCTGTGGCAGCTGGGAGGCCAACCTGCTGTTTCTCCCCTTGGCAAAAATGGCTCCAGATCTGAATTTCAAAGGAGGGATTTTTCCCCCTCCCCCTTCCATGTCCTCTACAAAGATGAGAGGTGAAGGAGTCTCTGTTATATGCAGATGGTGAATATTAATATCTTGTATATATATTTCATAAGCCCGTCTTTCCTCCATGGAGTGATGTACCTGGCTCATGGCACCCTGGTGGATAACAATCCTGTGAGGTAACTTAGGGTGGGAGAGGGTGACTGCCCAGAGGTCAGCATTGGTTGAAATCTATCTCTGTCTAATGTGCTGAACTGGCAACACCATGTGGATCATTGCAGAAGAGGTGAATATAATGGAGGTGTGTGCGTATATATCAAAACTGTTTTGTGTGCTTAACAATTTCCCGCCTTTTGTTCCTTGTCTGTTGTTGTGTGTATGGCACCTGTCAGCCCTTTCTCTCTCAGCTTGCTTTGTGTAAATGGCTGTATAAATTATTGATTCCCTCCCCATCCCCAAAAGGACTCAAAGTGGTTTACAATTGTGGGGGAAAGATATACAATAAAATTCAATAAAATATGATTTAAATAAAACAAGTGAAATATAAGCAAGTGTAGCTTGGGGCAGTCCGGGATTGAATAGCTCAGCTTGTCCAAGGCCACCGAATACAAGGTACAGGCTAAGGGCTCAAGGCCAATAGCCTTTTGGCTTGCACCCAAGGGCTCACATCTCTGGTCATGCCTAAGTTTTATGCCTGGAAACAGGAAGGGGTGGTGGTGTTCAGCTTCAATGTCACAGCTAGCAGCAAGGTGTCTCCCAGTTTCCCCTCCCTTCTTCTACTGGGGGCCTCTCTTGCTGGTTTTATTACTATATTATTTGTTCCTGTAGCAGTTGTATTGTTTTAAGGCTTGGCTGTACTATCTGGTGACTGTAGGGTTTATTTGCTACACTGTATATTAGTATTTTCATTTCATCGGGAGACATCTCATTTGCAGACTGCAAAGGGCAGGGTATAAATAGATTAAATTTAAAAAAAGAATAAAACATTTGTCTTGACTGGGCTCCTAAAGTATCTCATGATTAGATGTTTTCTTGCTTCTGCAATAATGGTGATATATTTAGTACCATCCTAAGAGAGCCACTGTGATGTAGTGGGTAAGAGTGGCGAGCTCTAATCTGGAGAACCAGGTTTGATTCCTCACTCCTCCACATGTAGCCAGCTGGATGACCTTTGGTCAGTCACAGTTCTCTCAGAGCTCTCTTAGCCCCACCTACCTCACAGGGTGTCTGTTTGTGGGGAGAGACAGGGAAGGTGACTGTAAGCCTCTCCGAGACTCCGAGTAAAGGGCAGGGTATAAATCCAAGTCTTCTTCTTCTTCTAATCCTGGGCAAAATAAAATTGCTGATATATATCTCAAAATGATAAAACTAGGAGGATGGGCGGAGGCTTGGCAGTATGGTAGAACACCTACTTTGCTTGCAATTGGTTCCAGTTTCAATCCTCATGTAGGTCTTAATGCAATTTAACTATCCCTTGCAATTGAGAGCCAGTTTGCTGTAGTGGTTAAGTGTGTGGACTCTAATCTGGGAGAACCAGGTTTGATTCCCCACTCCTCCACTTGCAGCTGCTGGATGACTTTGGGCAAGCCATAGTTCTGTCAGAGTTGTCCTTGAAAGAGCAGTTTCTGTCAAGAGCTCTCTCAGCCCCACCTACCTCACAGGATGTCGGTTGTGGGGAGGGGAAGGGAAAGGAGTTTGTAAACTGTTCTGAGACTCCGAGTGAAGGGCGGGGTATAAATCCAATCTCTTTTCTTCTACTACTTACAAATTGGACAGCTGACGAGTGGCAAAGGGGTGGTCTTTCACCACATCATGATAACTGGGGAGAGCAGTTTTAATTAATGGAGGCTCACTCCTCCAGGAGGCCACCTGGGGTTTTTGATTGAAGGAAGATTTGGGACAGGCAAAAGGAAGAATGTCCTTATCCAATACCTAATTGATCTCTGGAATTCACAAGATGCAACAAAAGTGTTCTAGGTTTCAACAGTGGAGAGTTTTTTCCATGTGGCAAGAATGCTGAGGATGGAGGAGCATTCAGTCACAGGAGCTACCCCAAGTGCACCCTGAAGAGGTACAGCCTCAGTACTCAGCGTCTTCCTTTTTTCCAAATATAGCTGCCCAGATTGTTTTATCAAAAAGGAGAAGAGAGTGAGTGAAACTTTGACCCTGCCTCTCCACTCTCCTTTTCTCATTGGGAAAAAGACATCCCAGAGCATCTTTTGCTACATCTAGGGAAAATGTGTAGGTATCCATCTTTTTCCTGAATTGGGGGTAAATGAAGCTCAGGGGTAGCATTTGGCAGTAAAAAATGGCCGTGGAGGAAAGAGTTGACATTTCTTGTCTTCCTCCTTGAAGAAACAATATCATGTAGTTTGCATCTTCAGATACAGCTTTAGTACCACAGTGAGAATCAATGCTTTCTCTAAGCTATGGAGTCTTGTGAGCAAAAATTCTGCTTTGTGAGCTAGTGGCATTAAAGTTGTGAGCGAGCAATTTGGCTACTGCATAAATTAGTTTGCTCTGGATCCATCCTTCCTGACCGAAGATAAAAATGTGTGAGCTGGAAGCTAAAAAACTGTGAGCTAGCTCACACTAACTCAGCTTAGAGGGAACACTGGTGAGAATTAGGTCTATGTATTAGGGTATTATCTTGCGGATTAGGGTATTATCTTGTGGATGATCCACTAAAGTGATAGTTCATTTTTTAAAAATAATTTTATTTGTAAATTTTCAAACATAACAATCAGTATAACTGTATGTGATTGTAAAAGCAATTCAAACATTTTAAGAGTATCAACATGTACATCTATCAATTGGCAAGTATAAGCCTATATAGTTCAAAAATAGAGGGGCTTTCGGTAGTAGTGATTATTTGGGACAAAGTCCCCCTCAGATAAGTATGAGATCATTGGAAAGCAAATTGCTTGGAATTTACACAAACTGCTGCCCAAGGTGAGTGCCGCATTCTTCGCAGTAATTTTCCCTAGAAGAAAGTGTTCCCAAAATTTGTTCTTCCAGGAGTTCAAAGAAGGGGCCGCCTTTTCTTTCCATTTTTGGGTGATAGTAAGTCTAGCAATGGCAATCAGAGTGTTGATTAATGATATTTTTGTGTTTTGTTTTCCATAGGTTCCGACCAGAAGTCAAGCAGGAGGACCTGGGGGAGATCAAGTAAGCGAACTCCAGTTATGTGTTGTATTTGATCAGTTATTTGTATCCAGAGGTTATGAATCTCTGGGCACTGCCACCAGCAGTGCAGAAAATCTCCTATGGCACCACAATTTTTCAAGTGATGATTCATCTGAAGTCAGACTGACTTCTAAATTATTCTGTCTTTCAGAACCAAAAAATTTAGTGCCACAGGCCACTAGCAATGCCTACCAGAATGCAGTGAGCCCATCATCTCCTGCACTGCAGAAGGTTGAGAGGAAGCCAATTATCCAGCAATAAATGCAGGTGCGGGATGAAGGAGAGGGGGAATGTGATAGTTCTTCCCTCTCTTATCTCTTTTCCATCACTGGAGGGTGGGTGGGGTCCACAACCCGGGGGAGTTTGTGAGATACCCATGGTCCACCTGTGAGATACCCATAGTCCACTTCATGAGCCACAATGTGAAAATAAATGCACTACCATTAGACTGTAAAAAGGAGAAATCTTCTTCAGGCTGATAAACTGAAGGGCTCCACATTTTCTCGCCTTCACTGCCCCTCAGTCCTCTTATTGCCTTTCCTGTCCCTCCGCCCTCTCCTCCTTTGGTTATGTGAAACTCAAACATGACAACCATTTTAATGGAAGGCTATTTGGAGCCAGACTGGGCTTCCTGCCACCTTGACCTTCTGGATAGGCTAAATTTGTTCTTCTGCAAACAAGTCACTTTATTTATAACAGTGATGACAAGTCTTTGAGGCAGCGAGTGTCTCTTGTCCAGTGGAAATATGCCTCTTCTCCCACCCCAGAACATAAAGGGTACTGATTGGGCCCAAAGGTAATGAACTATGATGGAGAGTAATCCCAGCTAAGGAGGCTAGGATTAACTGGCTGTCATTACTGGGAGACCCTCGTAACTCAAGCCAGCTGCTGGCCTGATTTATGAGGGGATATGGAATCGCTGAATCCTCAGCACTGCCTGGCGCAGCAGGGTGGCAGAGCATTGGCTTCAGCATAAATAAACCCCAAAAGGTTATTCAGCAGCCCCCAACTGCATGGAGCCTTGATACTGCCCCGCCACAGCCTGTAAATATACCAGCTGCTGTCATGTTGCACCTTCCTGGCATACCTGGGAAGCACATCCCCCTCGATTGGGATGTGCCCCCAGCAAAGAAGGTAGCTGGAATGAAAGGGCACCCTCCAGACATACAATAACCTTCCCAGGGCAGAGCCTTGGGTCCTCTGGAAAAGAGATGGGGGGATACGGGAAGGTTGGAGGGGGTAGGTTGGAGATCGAATTCTACTTCAGTCTAAGCCAAAGCCAATGGAGGGGGGCAGACATTTTAAGTAGGGTTGCCATTTGGCCAGTGGGGGTGGGGGATACCCAGATTTTGCAGGCTCTTGCCCGCTGCTGGCCAGCTGGTCAACAGGAGGGAATCCCCCCCCCCAAAAAAAACCCCAGCTATGTCATATGCAACATGCCTGCATCACCCGGAAGTGATGTTGGCATGTGATCCTCTGGCTTTGGGGCAAAACTCTATGGTTTGATGCCAATTTTACCGTAGAGTTTTGCCCCAAATCCAGAGCATCACCCCCAGCATGCTGATATCACTTCCAGGTGACACAGGCACGTCATGTGTGATGTCACTGCTGGCAGGTGAATGGGGGGCAGCGTCACTTCCCACTTCCGGAACATCCCCACCCTACCCCGCTGGCAGGTAAAAGGGACCTGGCAAACCTAATTTTAAGAAAGGAAGCCTGTGTGCATACAGAGGTTCATTTCTGCTTAGAAGCAACTGTAACATAAAACAAGGCATATTTTTCACATTTTTATTTGCTGACCAGCAATGCTCCCTCTAAGCTGTGGAGTCTTGTGAGCAAAAATTCTCCTTTGTGAGCTACTGGCATTAAAGTTGTGAGTGAGCAATTTGGCTTCTGCATAAATTAGTTTGCTCTGGAGCCATCCTTCCTGGGCTAAGACAAAAATGTGTGAGCTGGACACTAGAAAACTGTGACCTAGCTCACACTAACTCAGCTTAGAGGGAACACTGCTGAACAGTCAATTTTGCTGTGTTTGGGGTCCCTTTGGGCCTATGTGATTACAGTCAAATGCCACGGGGTGTTTCTACTGCATTACTGACACCTGGTCTAACACTAGTGTAAATCCACAGTCACGCCATTAAAGTTGGTAGAATGACTCTGAAGTCAACACATGGCATGTGCCGAGTTTTCCACTGTGCGCCATCCTCTTCATCAGGGGTCATTTTGTAGAAAAAGAGCTAGGGGGACTCATTAGCATAACTCATTAGCATATGCCACACCCCCTGACATCACCGGAAGTGTGTCCTCCCCACAGCCGGCGGTGACCTCCAGCGGGCACCAGCAGGGAGCTCCAGACCCCGCCCTCCCGCACCTCACCCGGGGGGATGGCGTCCCCCCGCGTCCCCCTCCAAATGACCCCTGCTCTTCATCCATCTTTCTCTGACCCCAGCTTCGTTCTCGGAGTGTTCTTATGAGGTGTCACATTGCAGGGTACAAAGGGGCCATTATGGAGATGACATGAGGAGATTAGGCAGTAGGGGTGGACCCAACAGGATGCAACTCAAACATTATACCCCGTGCAGCTTGAGGGGGGGAAAGCAGCTCAGCAATAACACATTTGTTCCACCTGTCTTTCCACTGAGCACTAGAAAGTTTACAGGACCATTCTCGGAAATGATGCTCTTCTAAGGAAGCTTTTTCTGTGCAAACCCAAAGTAACTTCTGTAAAAATCAAAATGCAACATAAAAGCACAACTTTAAAATCAATACACCTAAAATCGGAGCAACTTCAGGATGAGCCAGAAAGGGTAACAAACATAATTTCAGGAAAAACTTGTGAGAATAAATCTGCTACAGGAAAGGTAGAAATGATAGTGCTAAAATTGATCTTCCTAGGAAGGTCACTGCAATCATAAGGTGCCCTTTTATGTCTCTCTAATTATTTTTCTTAAAGCTGTATAAAAGCAACATTTTTGTAGGAAAAAGGCAGGAGGAGATCAAATGCTTTGCATGCCGACTGTCCCAGGTTAAATCCCCAGGACTTTTAGAGATCTGCCAGATACCCTAGAAAGCTGTTACCAGTCACTGTATGTATGTACTGTTAAGACACAACCAGTTCATAAGTGACCCCTGCAAGGGTTGTCACTCCCCACCATATAGGCTGCTTTAACTAAGTTTCACTCAGTACAAGGCTGCTTCATACTTAATAATAACACTTACATGACCTTTCAAATTCAACCAAAACTAGTAATGCCCAGGCAACATTACTGTACCATTTTAGCAGATCCCTCCCCAATTAAAAACTAATGATCAGCTGCCCTAAAGCAAGGACCATTACAGGGGCGTATTGAGAACCAAGCTTCAAGAGAATGCTCTTGAAGCCAATATCCTTGCAACCAGCTGCCGAAGTTGGGGGTATGATTCAGAGTCAGGGCTTAAGAATATAGCAGGTATAAAGCACTGCTCTCTTGACCATGCAAGGTTGTACTTTTTTGGCTGAAAGCTTTATAAAATGAAGCCAAAGGAGACTGAAGTATGGAAAAAACAAACTTCACTTAACAATAGGATAAATTTCTGAGTGGTAGCCATGGTAGTCTGTTACAGGTGAGAAGGGTTTCTGTAGCATCTTAAAGATTGTTATGGTAGACTCTTTGCTTTACTTAACACTGTGCAGCTATACCTGATCTAAAAACAAATGGGCTCGTATGAACGGGGCCACTGTGCAGCTATACCTGATCTAAAAATGACGAGTGTTGCTTTTGGTTTCAGTCCTTTACCAGGTCTGTTCCTACCCATGTGCGCACACACTTTGCTCCTGTGGTAGTATCATCATCACTACAAGCAGTGATGGCTGAATTCTTCTGTTTGAACATGCTCCAACAGCAGTTACTGAGTCAAACACTAGGCTGAATTCCAGCAGTTCTATAGATGGAAAACTATCTGATATATTTCTTATTTTAAATCTGCAAACAATGCCGTTATATGGGAAGCTTGGTTTGAGAGGGAACATGTATTAGGAGCAAGTTAAATTCAAATTTTGAATCATTTGTTTACAAAAATCAAATGTCTTGAATTACAAGGACAGAAAATCAGAGGAGCAGTTACGTTTAACGTGGCCAAATTAGATGGCTCATGCGATCTGCCAATCACAGTGTCAGGAGAAAATACAGAAGGGGGCTCTGTGACCTCCACTAGCAATCTGTGAACCTTGATAACGGGAGACCCAGCATCACAGAGTTCATGTCAAGGCCCTGATGTCCAACTCCCAGGACAGTAAAATGGCTTGGGGATAAGAATCAAGCCCTTTCTCCTTGTGATCATGACTTGAATTCAATCCAGTCTAAGTACTTTCCTGTTTTTTTCTTTCACCTCCTCCAAATACAGTGTTTATTTCTCTAAGGCTCCCAGTAACAGGCTGTCTGCACCATAACCTTGGGGTCAGCTTTATCTTCACTTCAATTCCTCCTCCTCCCAAACAAAGGTGCTGCAGAACAGGTTTAATCTTCCATGGAGGGATAAGGCAGAGGTGCGTTGGGGGAGACTCTCCCCATGGAGAATCTTCATTGTCCCACTGAGTTCCTCTGATAGCATTAATCTCTCAGACACCTTAAGGCACTCTTTTCTTTTATGTCAGCCACATGAAAACCAGGAAGAGTTGAAGAGAGATCAGTTCTACCTTTTTAAGGGCAAAAGTAAGCCAGGCACAGAGAGAGGTGTTTGGGGTCTTAAAGCTACAATTGTAAACACACTGGTAGTAAGTCCAGTTTAGGACCACAAACGGGTCAAGTGCATAGGTTATCCAAGTAAACCTAAGGTTTGTGCACCCTGAATTGCATGTGTAACTGGTAATAGGCACCAACACTTGTGTGCAGCCGTGTAAATAGGGCTTATGCACATAACCCAGATCCTATTATAGGTTATTAGCATGGCTGCAGGAACCCAAGTTGTTGTTGTTCAGTCACACAGTCGAGTCCGACTCTTCGCAACCCCATGGACCACATCACGCCAGGCCCTCCTGTCTTCCGTCGTGGTCCAAAGTTTGCTTAATTTCATGTTTTTTGCATCGATAACATTAACCATCTCATCCTTTGCTGTACCCTTCTTCTTTGACCTTCAATCTTTCCCAGCATCAGGATCTTCTCCAGTGAGTGCTCCCTTCTCATTTGGTGCCCAGGAACCCAAGGCTGACTACCAAATGCTACTATTGCATAGATACCCAAGTGACTGCTCTTAGTGAAACTTTACTTGTGCTTAAAGCTGTGCTGCATTTCCCGTGACGTTCCAAGGAGACTATAGAATGACTAAACTCAAAGAGACCAAAAAAAAATAGTTTGATATTCTGTCACATACCAGCTCCCCAGAGGCTAACCAGTTCCCCATAAACAGAGCTGGTATGTCAAACAGCACAATGCAAGGATGTTCTAGGGCAGGGTCCCCAGTCTAGCTGAACCTGTACACACTTTTGGAATTTTGAGAAATGCGGAGGGGGTGTCACTACAAAATGGGTGCCAAGGAATACTGGGGCAGCTTCAAGCCAAAAAATATTCCTATGATGGAGACAGCTAGGGCTGCCAGCCCCCAGGTGGGACCTGGAGATCTCCTGGAATTACAACTGATCTCTAGATCACAGAGATCAGTTCCCCTGGAGAATTTGGCCACTCTGGAAGGTGGACTCAATGGCATTATATTCGACTCCCCAGGCTCTGCCCCCAAAGTTCCAGGAATTTTCCAACCAGAAGCTGGCAACCCTACCTCTGTTCTGGAATGGGTGCTCCCAGCAGATACAACAATGATGTCTTCTGGGTTCTTCTGAAGCACCTCCTGCTTCAGGGAGGTGGTGGAGGGAAAGGTATGAAGGGCTCATCACTTTGGGAAAAGATATGCTTTGGAGGAGAATCAAATGGGTGCCAGGAAACCTGTTGATGGACATCACATCAGAGATCTCTGCTCTAGGGTTATTTGCCAAAGTGTCTTGGGCAATCATTCTTAGCCAACTCCTAGTGTGACAACCAATCAAATGTGGAATCCAAATTGAAATGAACTTTCCCCCTCTAAACCCCCTGCCTAGGGAGTGGGGCTCTAGTGTTTGTAGATATGAGAAGATTCATTAGGAGCTTGTAGGATCACTTTTTGAGCTCTCCAGAGTTCTGCAGGACTTGGCTATGACTCTTCCCTTGTTACCTGTTTTCCCAGCCTCACTGGAGGTCATTCTCTTCCAAATCTGACTTAACAGGTTCCTGAGCTCAGAGACAGACTAAAGTATGCCAGTGTCCTGTAAAATTGCTCTGGTCTTGCTAACCAGTGTTCACAATGCTCTAAGCATTTTGATGTTACAGTCATAATGGCACAATTGTGATGCATGGTCTCTCTCTTTGAGGATCAGGCATTTCTTCAACGATCTCCACATGCTGAACTACTCATGTAGTGTGAGGAAATATCTTGCAGGCACTTCCTCACATTTAAGGGTCTGTTTAATTGTAAATAGCGATTTCAGTTACCAACATCTCTCATGCTTAGAACTTGGGACATACATGCTCATTACACTCTTCTAGACTGGACCAGTTTAATCACAGCGGTCAAGCTAACCCTCATTTTTGTGGCTTTAATATGTACTTTTTAGCAATTGATGTATTATGAGCAGGGCTCTAGTCGGGGGGGAGCTCTCAGGTACGGAGCTCCGGAAGAGAACCTCTAGGGGGCGGGGCGGTCACGTGGTGAAGCCCCGCCCCTTCTTTACCCCGCCCTCTGCTTCGATCCTCATTCCGTTTGGGAATGAGGATGAAGCAGGAGGGTAAGTAGCCGGGCCTTCTGACACACTTCCAGTGATGTCAGGGGGTGTGGCCTTCTGTCACTTCCGGTGATGTCAGGGGGCATGGCATATGCAAATAAGTTATGCTAATGAGTTATGCTAATGAGCTCCGGCAGCTCTTTTTCTACAACAAGACCCCTGATTATGAGTGTGTCATGCACATACATGTGTTAGGGTTGCTCTGTGCCGTTAGCAGACAGGTTAACAGATCATTTTTTCTGGCTCTGAGATTATGGTGGGAAATGTTCCCCTGCTTAACTCTGCTGCTGCTGCTAAAGATACAGGAAAAAGTCTAGTAAAATAAAAAAAACACCCTGAGATGTGTGGGCCTTTTTACTCCTGCAATTTCTGGACTGTTCCATTTTGAGAACTGATCTTTTTTCCCCAAAACTCAACCATAAATCATCATAAATATAAACACTGAGAGCTGTTCAATGGTGTATGTGTATGCATTTCTGCGTGTGGTTAATCTTAACACTTTTGTATCCAGCCAGATCTATGAGTCCTTTTTATAAACTGCTATGTTTGTGGAGATGTGTAAAATCTCTTTAAAACAACTGAAAATGTTTCTCTGTTATAGACTGTAAAATAGCAGAAGGTGAAAAATCAAAGCAGGGGGCAATAAACAAGATTTCTCAGACAATGAAGTGGACTACACCAACATGCACAGAATCACACTAACAAAATTAGTAACAGGGCCTTATGTAATATCAAGATATCAATATATGGAACTCCTTCCCTTTTGAAGAACATCTGGTTTCATCTTTCTTTTAGAAAAGTGGGAGGGGGGATGTTTTTCATAGGTTGTGTGATATGATGTTTGATATTAGGTTGTTTACTGGTTTGGGATTTTGTTGGCTTGAGCTGCTGATTGGTGGGACTTTGTTATAGCAATGGATGCTGGTTTTGATATTAGGTTGTTTACTGGTTTGGGAATTTGTTGTTGGCTTGAGCTGTTGATTGCTGGGACTTTGTTATAGCAACGGATGCTGGCCTGGGGAATGTATGGCTGAGTTTTATCAGTTCAGTGTTCTTTCCTTAACCAGAGGGCCTTTCTACAGTACTACTATTGCACACCAGTGGGATAGCATGTCCTATGTGGATACAGTGTGAAACCAGGCAAACATACACCTGTGTGATTCAGGATTACTAGTCCTTCACATGTTTGGCTTTCTTGCAGAAATAGCAGTGTAACACTGGCAAATCTGAGTGCCCAGCCAAGTAAGTACTGTTCAAATGAGCCAAATATCGTTAGAGATCCTGCATCACTCAAACATCACGGTCTGTTCTGCATTATTACCTGTGATATTTGGCTATGTGCTCAGTTAAACTTTTTGTATGTGGGCATGCAAAAACGGAGTTCAAAAATGGAATCTCCTGTAATACAACTGCGCCCTCTACCAGCCCAACTGGTAATAACATAAAAGGTGCTCTGATGAATCAGATAGGTTTTTCATCTTTGTTGTTCAGTTGCATAGTCGAGTCCGACTCTTCGCGACCCCATGGACCACATCACGCCAGGCTCTCCTGTCTTCCGGCGCGCTCTGGAGTTTGCTTAATTTCATGTTCGTTGCCTCGATAACTCTGTCTAACCATCTCATCCTTTGCCGTCCCCATCTTCTTTGACCTTCAATCTTTCCCAGCATCAGGGTCTTCTCCAGTGAGTGTTCCCTTCTCATTTGGCAGCTGAAGACTTCATGAAGTTTATTTCAAAGCCTGGAAGACAAGGAAATTATGTACAGTGATGTGATCCTCATGGCCCTAAAAGGTAAAGGTTCCCTTGCTCAAAAGCCAGTCGAGTCCGACTCTAGGGTTGCGGTGCTCATCTCCGTTTCAAAGCCGAAGAGCCAGTGCTGTCCGAAGACGTTTCCGTGGTCATGTGGCCGGCATGACTAAACACCAAGGCGCATGGAACACTGTTACCTTCCCACCGAAGTGGTACCTATTTATCTACTTGCAATTTCTTGCTTTCGAACTGCTAGGTTGGCAGGAGCTGGAACTAGAGACGGGAGCTCACTCCGTCATGCGGCAACTCGGGTCTCGAATTGCTGAACTACTGACCTTCCACAGCCTGCAGTTCAGCGTTTTAACCACTTGAGCCACCGCAGCTCCTTAGAGGGTCTAAAGGATGTCAAATCCCTGCAGTTCATTTCCACCAGAGAAGAATGAAGTTTCCCTATGACTATTTTTTGCTCCATAAGCTTTATCTAAATTCCAGCATCCTATATATTCAACTGGATATTCAACTGGTGATCTGTAAAAATGACCTACACAGGTAATTGCAATCTAAATGTGATTTATTTATTTTAAGCAATGTCACTCTGGCATGAAGTTTGCTGCAAGACTTTGGGTCACTCTTCCTCTCTCACATAACTTTCCATAAGATTGTTGTGAAGATAAATGGAGCAGAGGAGAATGGACGTCATCCTGAGCTCCTTGGACAATGGATGGGATAAAAACAGAAAGATCAATTGGTATGTACCGCTGCACCCTAATCTTATAGCAATTTTCCTTGATGTTCTAACAGAGACTCTAAAATCCCTGTTCAGACAAAGAGAATCCAATCATAACATCAAGCATGAGCTATGATTTCACACTGAAGCATGAACTTCTGTTGCTCATTTTGCAGTGAATGTTCTGTTAAATGATCTTGTGAATCTCTTCTGAAAAGTGTGCCTGGATGACCCTACTGATGTGAAGCTTTCTCACCTATATAATTTTAGGGTAATAGTTCTTAAAGCACTCCTGCTGTGAAAAGTGCTACTTCAGAACTGATTTAAAAAGTTACCAAAAAAAAAATACCAAAAAAAAGAACTGATTTAAAAAGTGCTACTTTGACTAGAATCATCTAAATAAGGTATTATTCACTACTATTGGTTTTGTAGGGGAAGGGAAGGTGGCATGATGTAGCCCAATCTCATCAGATCTCAGAAGCTAAGCAGGGTTGGTACTTGGAAGGAAGACCACCAAAGAAGACACTGCAGAGGAAGGCAATAGTAAACCACCCCTGCTTCCCACTTGCCTTGAAAGCCCCTTGCTGGGGTTGCCATAGGTCGGCTGCAACTTGACAGCACTTTACACAAGTATATAGGTTTTGGAATTTTTAATGGATTCACATAGCACCCAACAGTTTTGACTATTTTGGAAATGAATTATGCTGCTATCTGAGGTCTTTCACCTCGGTAACCAATCCAATAGTTGTTCCAAGTCTAAAAACCAGGAATGCTAGCCTTGAACTCTTTAGTTTCTCTTCTTCTCCAGTGAGCATTTGAGCAGTTCCTGTTTGATTTAAAAAATAAAACTGTGGTTCTCTTGAAGCAGCAGAAGAGAAGCTGAGGCTGGGCCCTCTCCCTTTAAGGACAGCTATGACTTTGGGACAGATGTGACTTCACAGATGACCAAGTAATAATGGGAGAGGCTGATGTTGGAGTCAGTACCAGCCAGCCAGCAAGGTTGAAAGAAGGCAAGACAGCTTGGGAAGGCTCAGGCTTTTAATAAAGGAGAGCTACTGAGGATATTGTGCTTTGTCCATCAGGAAGTGATACACTGATGCCCCTGCTGTAGGATGCACTGCCCCAGAGTGCCTACATAGATAGGTATGGAAGTGGTGGGGAAATTAAGCCTATGAAGCTTTCCTGTCATAGGTATAAAACTAATGGGGAAAATATCTTCACCTGCATCCTGTGACAGGTAAAGGTGTGTGAGCAGGGCCAGGAAAAGTGGGAGCCTTTCTGATTTGAGCCACCATAGTTAGAGTGTTGGACTCTGACCAAAAAAGTCCTGGTTCAAATCTCTGCTCAGTTATGAAGCTCCCCGAGGGTGACTTTGAGTCAGTCTTTCACAGCCTAACTGGTTGTTGTGAGGATAAAACAGAGGAGCAGAATAATGTATATGCTGTCCTAAGGTCCTTGGAGAAGGTTCTGGATAAATTGTAATGGACTGACTTTCATCTCGATGGGTGGATGGAACAAGAGGCTTTTTACCCTGCTGTCTTTATTCTTTGTTTTGTTTCTCCCTGCTGGGTTTGCTGCTTTTTAAGGGTTGATTTTTGTTTTTATTCCCCCCTCCCAAGTATATTACTTTATTTTTCTATGGTTTTCTAAGCTACCTGTAATAGTGCAATAGTGGCAGTCCTACCAGAAATATATTTTAAACAAACTGTAGAAGACCCTTGTTTCTGAATCCAAGGTGTGTTGCACCACTGTTATATTCTTTGACTTTCTTTGTTTATAAGGAGAAAAACCGAAAGGGAGGGAGGGAGGCAAGAAAAGGGTAACACATACAAAGGAAGACATGGATTTACTGAAGAGACTAGAGTGAAGCAAGGTCATGCCCACTGGTCCCCGAGGTGGCCCATGCATGCAGTCACATGCCAGCAATGCATGTAGGGGCATTTGGGTGGACATGTAGACTTTGGAGGCCATTGAGTACAATCCTGCTCCTCCAGACCTTGTCTGTATAGGTGCCTGTACTGTTTGGATAGTTTTGTAGAAGGGAGAAGTTCATCAGCTGTAGCTTTTTTCAGCCCTCTATGACCAAGCTGCTAAAACCCCATCTTCTGAGCAAGGGAGAGCCAGGGGTCAATTCAGGCAATTTATATGACTGTTTTTATTACAATTGTAATCTACCTTGCTTGGAGAAAGGTGTATGAAAAATAATAAACAATCACTTTCAAACAGGATGCATGCATTAAAATTCCTTTACGAATTGCACCTCCACCCATGCTGAGCACAGAACAAATTAGCTTAACCTTTGGGCTTCACCCGTCAGGGCTTAAGACCCTCTGAATGCTAAACCCTTCAGGGTTTGGGGCTCTATGTTTGCCAGACCTCCACTTCAAGTTACCATTTTTAGTAATGTGATGGGGTCTCTTAAATTTGACATATCATAGAGTATTCTCATGTCTTAATGTGGCTCCACAATAAAATCAGTAGTGTTTATATATGAATCAAAATGTTTGTGATTGGGCTGAAATGTGTGTAATTGCCATGGCAAATCCAGCAGCAGAATGCATTGACTCCACCCACCCCACATATTTCTATTTCCAGAACTATGTGGAAGTGCATAAAAGTCACAGGATGCAATACTGATTGGACATTTCAGCTTCTTCTCTCTCACACACCAAACAGCAAGTTTCTAGCCTCTATAGTTGCAAAGTTATTTACAGTGCAATTCTAAACAATTGCACCCTCCTAAAAATAGTACCCCCAATGCACCTAAGAAGGGTTCAACTCTGTTTGGGACTACACTGTTCCTTATTAACCCAGTTGCTTTGTACACCCCTATTCTGTCTCCAAGATATTTTTTCTAAGATAAAATTGGAAATATATGGCATCGCCTATTGAAATTTAAAAAACAACAACAACCACAGCTATGACTTTGAGACAGATGTGACTTCACAGATGACCAAGTAATAATGGGAGAGGCTGATGTTGCAGTCAGCAGCAGCCAGCAAGGTCGAAAGCAGGCAGGACAGCTTGGGGAGGCTCAGGCTTTTAACAAGGAAGAGTCATTTCCTTGTTAAAGCAAGTGGCAATGCCTGTTGAAATTAAAAGCTGAAGATTGACGGAAGTTGGGAGTGGGGTTTCAACTCCCTGTGGAGTTTCTTCCTATGACTACCAAACTTAAAACAAAATTAATCAAGTAAGGTTCCATACAATTCATACAGATGGCGTGTTCTTGGGCAAAGAATTTTAATTTCTTTCAGCAAATAATATATACAGCCTTGCCTAGTGTTCTTCCTGGGCTTCAACTTGAATAGTTTCCTTTCATGTTTTTCTCTAGAAACAGGCGCAAGTCAGGATGCTTTGGGGCCCTCTCATCTTCCTGGCTGTGCTAACTCTGGTCCACCACCCTCTGATGGTCAGTGACAACACAGACTTGGCCACGTTGATCCGGCTCCATGACCATGAGAAGCGGATGAAACAGGAAATGGAGCTCCTGCAGACAGAGTTTGACCAGAAAGGCTGGACCTCGAAGCTGCTGCGGACTCCAAAGGACTGGATTACAACTGATCGGCCTATGGATGATGAAACCTGGGATGTGTGGCAGTATGTGATCCTTCTAGCCTTCTTAGTGGGCTACATATACACCTCGGAAAAGGAACCCTGTGATGATTCTAACACTGATACCTCCAGTAGTACCAGTGGAGAGGAGGAGGATGATGATACTGACATGGAAAGTGAAACATGTGGCAACAGGCAAAAAGTGATAGAGGATTTCTATGACCGCCATACAGATGTTGCCACCAGCGACCTAACCCATCTGTGCGATTTTGTTGAGTTGTTTGTGAATGACTTGCTGGAGGCCTGCCAGAATGACCTTCCCTATCAGAACACCCTTCCTTCATTGGCGAACTGTATTGGTGTGGACAGTGCCTTTGAAGGATGGCACACACAGCAGTCCAAGGCATTCAGTGTACTGGTGCCAGTAGAGCCACCCAAAGGACACTCTT